>NC_026145.1:17931578-17988331 GCF_000512975.1 Sesamum indicum | reverse complement strand
AAGATAAGATAAACACTGACAACTACAAAGCGTGGGGGCAATATATGTGCCAAGCATAACAAAAAGGAGTATAAAAAATAATTATACATCTTACCTTTTCTTCTTTTCGGATTCATGGCAATGATTTTCCACTAATAATTGAGCTGACTTGATAATTAATTCTTGATTATAGCAATCAAATTAGATTGGAGTAGGGAGCAGTGATCCATCCATGCTCAATTAAATCAATCAAACTGATCACTCCTCTCCAAGTTTAAAAACTGAGTAACATCAATGGACAAAACCAAAATCCCATAAAAGGGAAAATGAAAAGGTATATTATGCAAGTTCCTCAATCATAACAATGATGTTTGAGATACATAAAGACATTTATCTACCAATATTCATATGCAAATCAAATAATAATAATAAGGGATAATTACATTCTCTTCTTTTGAGATTTTGTATAATTATACATAAACCTTTTATGATTTCGAAAATTATATTTTGCACTCCTTAAATTTATTTCCGTTTAACAAATAAATCCGTCCATTAGTTAAAATTCAATAGTCAAAATTTATTGAATTTGCTAATATTATAAAAACAAAAAATTAGATAAAAATTAATATTTACCCTTGACTTAATACTGACTTATTACAGGTCAAGCAATTCTTTTTTTACCACAATATCCTTATAACAATGAAAATATATCTCTTCATATGCATTAACGATAAAGACGTATGGGATTAATTTGATCATAAAAAAATTCATCTCTAAATAAATCAATAGTAAGTCTATTGCGAGAGGGGGGTTAAATATAGATTTTTTCTATTTTTTTTGTAAATATCAACAAATTCGATAATTTCTTATTAACAAGTGATCTATTTGTTAGACGAAACAAACTTCAAGAGTGTTAGTATAATTTTTAAAATTATAAAAAATTTACGTATAACTACAACATAATAAAAAAAACAAAAGAATGTAATTATCCCTACTAATAATAATAATAATAATAGCAAGTATAAGAGAAACGGAATGATGAACCCTTTTCCTTCTACAAGGTTCTTTATGATTCAGCCATTTAATTATAATAATTTACACATACCCCAAAAGAAAATAATAAAAAGGAAAAAAAAAAAAAACATTTGTGATTTCAAGATTCTTTTTACAATCTTATCGGACAAAAAGTTGTCTTGCTCCTACAAAACCAGAGAAAAGTGAGTAAGAAGAAAAGCATATATTCATTCATGCACTTCTTTGGCCCCCAATAAAAAGTCAACCGCCCCCGGCGATGGTTGTTGCGCTATTCGAAAGCCAAGACAACTGCACGTTCGCCGCAAAGTGACCCGACATGCACTCACCGCCGTCCTCTGGGCCGGTAAAATCCTCCAAGCCCGCAAAGAAATCGTCGTCCAACGCCATGTTTGAAACGCTAAAATCATCGTCCTCTTCCTCAGCTTCGGCCAACTGCTCCGGGCTGCTCTCCAGCTTTTCCGGCACAGGGGAGAGGCTCGCCGCCGGCGAGAGTTCCGACGAGCAAGTGGGCTTGCTGGGAGCCTCGGCGGGCTTCTGGCGGGTGCTGCCGGCGAGTGAGTTCCGATGAGTAGGCATGGGGTGGTTGTGCTCCGCGGTGTAAGTGACTATAAACATTCCCGGGTCGGATCTGTTCCGTTCCACTTGTTTTCTCGCCATACAGCCTTTGGAGGTGCTGCATCTGTAATAACCCCTGCTCGTTCACCAAAGAAGAATAATTAGCAAATTTAGGAATTTTCACCGTACTACTACTGATCAAATACCAGTGAAACCAACCTCGGATATGGGGATCCTTTGATGGGTTTTTGCCCATATTTTCTCCAAGACCACATGTCCGAAGATATATTCTCAGCAGCTACATGGCAAACCCTCTTCATATGGTTCTTCCTGTAACAAACATAAAGAGAAAAATCAGTACATAAATCCAGATCCATTTCTCTGTCTGAAAGAAGAATTTGAAAAAATATTAATAAATATATAGATAAGAAGAGATACCTTCTTTTGGACCTTGGAGAGGGATTATGTGAAGCAGTAGTACTTTTTGGGGCATTAGAAACAGAAAAGAGCTGTTGTTTATGGCGGAGGTGTGATTGCTGAGGCGATTGTTTCAATATTATTTGCTGCTGCTGCTGCCGCTGTTGTTGCTCAGCTGCTGGCAGATCTTGCAAAACAGAGTGTCGGGAAATTGGTGGAGAAACAACCGTTTGCAAAGAGTCCTGGGATTTAGGGAAGAAGGGCTTGTAGAGATCATGCAGTTCTTGAACCAAGCTCTCTCTTCTGGGCTCAAACAGATCTTGACCACAAAACTGGCTATCTTGCTGGAAACTACTGAAAACTGAGGCGGGCACGACCGCGGCGGAGGAGGAGGAAGAGGCGGTTGTTATAGCGGTGCAGCCTCTGACCACCGCGTGGAGATCCCAATCATCCTCCATTTTAATGCTTTCTTTGTCCTCTCTGCTTCTGTGGTTCCGCCGTGAAGAGACAAAAGGAGGAGGCGCTGACTTTTGGAGATGAGAGAGGAGAGAAAAAAGAGTGAAGGGGTTTGAGTAAATGAGTGGGTGGAAAAGAAAGCAAATTTTATTTATAGAGAGAGTGAGTGAATGAGAATAGGTTTGGGTTTGGGTTTGGGGTTTCTTTCTCTGTCTAAAAGAAAAAAGAGTCTAGAGAGAGAAGGGAATTTTGGAGGGTAGTGGTGGCACTATCAAGGGGTTTGGCATTGGCTCATCTTCTACCCTTTCTCTCTTATAAAATAATAGCTTGTGGGTTGACTTTGTGAAAATGTCAAATGGGGGTGGGGGGTGGGGTGGCACTATCAAGGGGTTTGGCATTGGCTCATCTTCTACCCTTTCTCTCTTATAAAATAATAGCTTGTGGGTTGACTTAAATGTCAAATCAAATGGGGGTGGGGGTGGGGGTGGGGGTGGGGGTGAGGTTGAGAAAGAAAGAAAAGGTCTACGCGGTTTTGTATTCATTGGAGCTCGTGAGAGCGTTAATGGAGACACGAGGGAGAATGGGAAAATGGGGGACTTGCCGACAAAAACAAAGAGAGGCAGGCCACGTGGTGGGAACCCGCATTTTCTCTACGTGCTCCTCACTCCCATCCTCCTCTAAATATTTCCAATAATACAACAATTTTATATATAATTATTACAGATAATTTCTACTAAAAAATAATTACTTCTTTCAACAAGAAATACTTCATTTATACTTCTGAGTTGATCCCATCCAACTTAGTACATATATGTCCAAAATATGCTACCACATTATTACTATATACAAATTTTAATAAGTTAATTTCTTTTATTCAAAAATTACAAATTTAATTTGGTTCAAACTTAATAAAACATAATGTCCAAATATTAGTTTTCTTATTTGAAATAAATATTATTGAGTTGTGAAAGTAAGTTGAAGAGAAATTACATGGAATTGGAAATTTTTTAAATTAGATGAACTAACAAAAAGATTAAAGTTGGTAAATTTTATTTAATAAAGTTTGTTTTTTTCTAATTTCTTAATGGAAAAAGTTGGAGAGCTAATCACAGGAACACAGGTTCCATAGAATATTATAGAAAACATAATGAAGTTAACTTTTGGGGCTGGAAAATAATTTCAAGAGGGTTTGGGGGGTGATAAGATTTACTTTTGAGGATCTTGTTTGCAATTCTTTCCTAATTTCGAATCAACTGTGCGTTTAAATGTCACGCTGATATTTGGCGAATGGGATCCACTGTCAACGAGGTTGACTTTTTCAAAGGCAGTCGCGATGATCCAACGGCTGTAGACGAGTTTTGACATGTGAGGGAGCGCGCGTGGCTGCTGACGATGAGGGAGATGCAAGTGAGGTGGGGTGACAACTTGCAGCTACTGTGGGTGGGTCCCACCAGAAAGAACGACAAAGCGTGCGCCGGGCTCTTAAATGCCCCTGATTTTCTTGCTCCCCCCCCCCCCCCCCAACTCTTTTTATTCACTTTCCTAAGCGGAAATTAATATCTTCCATCCAGCCTACGAAGAGTTAAAATATTTAAATAATACTAAATTATATTGTTGTAATTTGATTTTAATATACCCTCAAGAAAAATACTTTTAATTTTAATAATAAGAAATTGATGTAATAATGATGGACGAGTTTCATTGAAAACAAAGTGTACATACTATGTAAATGTACTAGTGTACATGTTTGGGATTGTAGTACAAACTTGTATAGTTTTGCAATGGAAATGTATAAGATTAGATATGTATAGTTTATTGGTGTGTTAGGATAAGAAAATTGGTATGTTTTTTCTAAAATTCAACATTGTTAGGGTAATATTTAATGAGTAAATTTCCAAGTCAAATAATACTCGGCTGCTGCATCTCTACGTCTGTCTTAAATATAAGAGAATTATTTAAACAAAAAAATTGTAAATAAGAAAATGAATATATGAGTAAAGATGCTGTAATTGGATTAAAAGGTTGGGTTGATGGAGAGGGAAATAGAAGAGGAGGACCATTTTGATCTTCAATGTTGATGATAGATTAGATGGCTCCACCCCACCATCATATTCACATACATACATATCTCTTCTCCACCACCACCACTACCTATGACTTGGAGAAGTCGTCATCCACTTTCACCACCACACTCTCTCTCTCTCACTATATAGGTAACCAAAGCACACAAGTCAAAGGAGAGAAATTGTAAGAGAAAGGAGGGTGGGGGTGGGGTTGGGTCAACAATCAACAGAGTGAGTGAATGAAGGAGAGATTGGGATGCAACGGAAGAAGAAGAAGAGGTCCAAACCAAATACAAAACTTCCACTTATATAATTCGCACTGCACTACCACTCCACTATTAGAGGCGTTGTTGCATTACTCTATCAATCCCACATCCTAATCATACCCTATCTTTCTTTCCTTTTCATGCCTTTATGTTGTTGTTACCAGGTAGTATATCTACTACACATGTGTTTCCCAATACTTATTATTTCTCCTATAATCTTGTTTTTGTCCTTTCAAACCCTTTGATGAATTAATAATTACCATTAATGCCATCCTGCATCTCCAACCCAACTCATATGCCCTTCCCCTGTTTAATTAACATTTCTAACTCTCCATTCACCCCCTTTTTCCAAAATTACCTATGCAATTCAATTATACCAAAACCAAATTTTCATCAAAGTAATTGTTTATAATTTTTATCCCCATTATCAATTATTATTTTTTTATCTAATTATCTATTATACCCATTAAATTTATTACTTTGTGGAATTCTTGATATAAGAATGAGGTTTATTTTAAAATTTAATTACAATATAAAACTGTATAACCAATTATGAAACCAAACATCATAATCACTGCTCTTAAAATTAAATTATCTCATAATCAATTATGTGATTGTCAGACAAAATAAGCTAGAAAAATTAGGAATCAACCTAAATTGATGAAAAATACCTTATAGTTAATATCATAAATGTATATTTTTCTTTTAGAAAAATTACAAACAAAGAATCTGCTAGTCTTGAAATTTAAATTTTTTCAAAACTAGTACATCGAGATCGAATTTAAATAATTAAAAAATTAGATTAAAAAACGAGAGCAGTTGACATTGGGCCAAGATCAGCCCAATATTAAACTGGGCTGAAGTTTTTATGTTAAGACTGGTTGAACCTCAGGGTTTGAGCCCATTTTGAAGTGGTTAGGCCTAATTTAAGAATACGTACAGAAATTGAGGGGAAACTTTTTTCTATAAGCATCCTGGTTTCATATTTTGGCATTTCCTGAGATAATATAAGACTCATTTAATGTTTGCTTTTTATGTTTTTTCATTTTATCGGTGCGTTTTTTTATTTTTTAATTTTTTATAAATAATATATATAAAATATAAAAAATACATAATTTGATAATGAGAGTGCTTGAGGTCTTCAAAAAAATACAATATTAAACACACAATAAGATATAATTTGACAATCAACAATGATTTTTATCTCATAAATTCGAATATCAAACCTACATCACTTATTTTAAATTAGTTCAAAACACATCCAAAGGTACACCTATCTGCAACACACTTATTATGTCTTTCTTTTCCTCTCTTTATCATCAAAATACCAAAACACCAAAATAAAACACAAATACAAAATATGGAGTTCATTTCTTCCCGCTTCTTCCGCGCCTATTTCCTCCTCCTAATTTTTCAAAATTTCGCCCTAACCCGCTTCCTCGAATCACTACCATTTCGGGTTTGCTAACCAATAAAACGAAGAAAATGGAATCAATTGTGGGTAAAATGCAGCTATGGCTGGAGCTAACAACAATGGCAATGCCTTCGCAAAAACCATATGCTCAATCTGCTACGAGGATCTTAAACCCTTAATTGAAGACCTTCAGTCCATTTCTGTTTGCGGCCACGTTTTTCACGAGCTCTGGTTAGTTGCATCAACTACTTTGATTTGTTTAGGTCATCGTTTTCTCCTTTGAATTTTGAAATGTTGAAGATAATGATACCGATTTGCTTAGTTGTTTGTATATGCGTGTTTTTTTTCCCTGAATAAATTTCCACGGATTTCTTTCTTGTTTTTAGGAGAACTCTTAACATTCATTTGGCTATTGCTAGGTATATTAGTCATTAAATGAGCAATGGGGGAGTTAACTTGTCGTGTAATTCGTGCATGTATGGTACCTGTAAAATGATATTTGAAATGTTATTCCAAGCAAATGATGCAATATTGTTTATATATATATATATTGGTCCAGACAACTTACGTAGTCTGCTATAAAGGACACTGAAGTCATAGAATTGTGTCTGATAATAGTTCCTTTGAAAAATTATTATATACTTTATATTTCTTCTGTCCTTTCAAATACTATGGATCCAGGAACAGTGTAGTGTACTCATAAGTTTCCCGTGGACATAAGTGATATGGAATGTCTCTATTATTTTGCTGAATCAGAAAGATTATACATTGCTGACTTCTGAATAGAGGGCCTATACTGATAACCAGTGAAGGTGGGCTATTCAGTAAGTTGATTAGCCTGTTTTGAGTTAAGGGTGAATTTAAGTTATTTAATGTGATATATTTATTGAAAACCATAGCCTTCAACAATGGTTTGAGTACTGTCCCAAAACGAAGAAGAGGAATTGTCCCATATGCAAACAATCTTGCACCAATGCAAATGTTGGCCGTCTTTACTTCCAGTCTGTTGGTGATCCAAATGATTCTAATACTTCTCAAAAGCCAAGTGATTATGAAGAAAATCCTGAGGAATTGCGGAAAGAGGTCAATAGGTTGGAGGGGAAAGTTGTGGCTCTTGCTTCAACTTTGGAACAGCAGCAGAAAGAATTTAAAGAAGTTAAAAACCAGGTAAACAATTAAACTTTTCATTGCAATTAGCTTGCCACAGTTACAGAATGCCATCTTTTCATTTGTAATATTTGAAAGTGAAATTGATTTTCAAGAGAGAAATAGACCCTTGTGCCTATACATAGTTGTGTTAGTACTCATTCCACTTAAATTTATTGCTCCCATTTTGTAAATAAGTAATTGACACCAACAAATGACTGTCTGGTAACTTGAATTGCTTTGTTGATGTAAATTGAAGATTTACTTAGTGGCTGTTGATCCTTTTTTAATATTCGTAGCTACGGTAAACAAACTTTGAAGTAAGGATGTAATGATTTCACGAGATCTCTCAATTTTTCTAAATGGATTGAATAACTTAATTCTGGATCTGAAACAACAACATAATTTGACTCCCCATTCTACACCGTCTCACCCCCAAAGAGCAGATGAAAGAAGAAAGAAAAACAATCTTTTGCTAGTATTCAATAATATTAAAGAAGTAAATTTCTCCAAAATTTCATGTGCTAATCCTTTTCTGTAGATTTTCTCATGCAAGGAGCAGCTAAAAATTGAAGTAGCACTGAAGAATGAAGCTCTGACTCAGATTGCAACCAGTCAGCAGTTGCTTCGTGCGAAATCTGAGGTAAGCAGTTTTTGCTATTGTTTAAGGTATAATGTGCCGGTTGGAACATCATGCACTGGAAAATACACTTGAAAACTTTTAGATTATGGATGATGAAAGAATTTTGTTGAGCTCAGTTGATCATGATGCAGGAGCTGGATAAATCAACTTTGGAACTCATGAGAGTGCAAGAGAGAAATATGGCCTTGGCAAAGGAACTGGCAGCATTTAAGCTGTATTAAAAAGCTCCCTTATTCTGTTCAGATGTGCTTTATTTAATAGAGCTTTCGGTTGCTCATTGTTTTTTCTGCCCTTTCGTTACAGTGCTTCTGATTTGGACTTGGAGGAAGATGAGGTTATGAAGCTTGCTTCATTAGGCAATGATGTTGGCAGCAGAGAAACAGTAGATGTTCTGAGAAAGTCATTGGTAATTCGTAACAAGTAAGACTCTACTTATATTGTTTCCAGAGTCGTAATAAAAGCTATATCCAACTAATTTGCTATCTTATTTCTACTCATACAAGGAATGACCAATATCAGTTCATATGAATGGGGGTTGCTGTTTCAACCTTTTCTCTGAACAACCTCTATGATTATTTATATTTGAAAACAGAGCCATTATGTTCATGTGCTAAATGTCTTTATTTCAATAAAAGATTGAAAGCTATGACATGCCATTTTCAGAACTAACTCATGAAACTTCTGAGTGTTAATGTGTTTTCTTCCTGTCTCATTTATATTCCTTTCTTGAAGGTAGTCACTCATTTCATTTAGTTGCAGGTTTATCTGAAATCATTTCTTTCATGTGAACTTATACAAAATAAATGACTTCTTCGATCTTTTTGTGATCCTTTCCTTTCTGTGGTTACCAATTCAGTCCCGTTTCACTGTATGTAGGGGTTACAAGGAACTGATGGCCAAATGCAACATTTTAGGAAGAGGAGAGGCTCGTTGCCTTCGTAAACTTGAGAAGGCTACCGAAAAGATAAAGAAACTCAAGGTACATTTTAAATTGGAGCCCAGAAATCAATAAGTTTGTTTAGTTTCAATTGAGAACTACCTAATACCCAATATTTTACAGTCGAGAATCCAAGAACTGGAGACTGCAGCTGAAATCAAAGACAATGAAACTTTGAGAGTGCTAAAGGACCAGGATGCTCGATTCAAGTCTGATTCACATGAAAATACAATGAAAAGACATGGAAATCGAATTGATTTAGATGAAACAAGTTATAAGTCAGACAGCACATTCATTTCAAAGAAAGTTGAGGTCTGCATGCCTATGACTAGAAAAAGCACAATTGATGATATTTTCCCTGGATGTACTGATGAACAAAATGATCAGGAGAAAGGTTGTTCCTCAATAAATGTGGACAAGAGTGTTGGGTGCTCCACTTCTGTACAAGGATTTTCATGCAAGAATTTCATGCCATGTGTTGATAACAGTGTAATTTTACAGAGATGCCATTTACCACTAGAAGATGTGTCTTTTGATACACAAAACAATGCCGAAATGCCACAATCTGGAAACAGAGACGGAGTATCTTGCTCCCGGGCTATGAAAAAAGGCAGAAAGGCAGATCTAGCTAATAAGCTACCTGCTAATGTGGATGATGAGGTGATATGCTATGGTGAGACTGGCCCAGTTCAAACCTCAGTTCATATAAAAAAAGAGACTACCTCCTCGATTCAATTTTCTCATCCTGGTATGTTTAATAAATTCTATTTTTGAAACACATTCTTTCTATAGTATTCTTCGTTATTATTACTATTATTTTTTAATCAAATTGAATTTTGCTCAAGTTTCTGGGCGTCCTATTTAACAAGAAGGTTTTGTGAAGAGGTACTGCATCTTTAGAAATAAAATTCTTCATATTCTGTGAAATTTCCAGGTGATGGATGCTTTTCTGGTGGATTACTGGGTCCTGATGGAACTAACTGGCACTTGGGTAAATGGTGCAAGAAGGCTAAGAACCAAGTATCAACAACATCATCTACAGGGTTGGACAGATTGAATGCAGGAGCAGGTGACTTAATTGCTGTTGGAGCTGATGGCAGAGGTGGCCGAATCAAAGTTATGAGGCCTCTTGATCAATCATCATTGGTGGGTCTCTGTAGTCATTCCCTACTTTTGTCAATCTGGAACTATAACTCATCATTCCACTACTAACTATTTTATTTGCTTAGAGTGTAGTTACTATTATGGTCTCTATTGACAAATCACCCGTCAACTGGCAAAAAAAACTAAGTAGTTGATCATTATTGGCCTGTAAACTTGTTCTGCACTACCAAAGGAAATACTGTTTGGTGAAGCATGTAAAAGTAATGCGCTTTTCCTTGTCCAGGACGTTAAGGATACCTCACCTTGGGCAAAAAAGTGTAAGCATGCAGCCAAGCCAAAAAAGTTGCAGCCTCAAGGATATTTGCAGATTGAACATTTCTTTCGACGGACAGCTCAATGATCTAATCACCTTGGTGCTTACTTTGGTAAGCCTACAGGTGGAATGAAGGATGAAGATATTCATGTCTTAATCTTTTTATTTTGCAGCAAAGCATCTTTTCACCTGGTTTGTGTATGCCGAAATATCAAAAGACAAGAAAAAAAAAATAAGATTCATACTTAATTCATAATTAAGCCTCACACAAGTTTCGCACGCCTTAATCTGTGCCTATTTTGTGGTTCTTTTTTTGTGTGTGGTGAAGATTAAATTGTTGCTGAAGTTGTCATAATCAATTGCTGCACATTTCATGTAAGCTGGAGCATATATTCATGTTAGTTTGGGCCATGAGTGGATATTATCTTCTGAATGCAAAGCCCGAGATACATGTAGCTTACTTGATTTTACTTGTAGTCATGCAATTTCTCTGCTGTCCATGGTGCACAAATATGAAAGCAAATACCACCAGTTTCCAAGTAGAACTTTTATTTCTCCTTCATCATTTTCATACTGCATGCTGTAGACAGTAGCTGATTCACGCGCATTAGACTTGAAACTCGTGAAAATTGATAATTCATGACACTGGGACCATCAGCAAACAATTCTAAGTGCTGAGTAGATGATGTTGACTGCCTATGAAAATATATGTGGGTTCAGATTGTTTTTTCCTACAGGATGTCCTAAAAGTCTTGTCAGTAGATCTTCTTTTGAAAAATATTATTTGTTTGATAGCATAGTTATTTGATCTCTTGTTTCTGCCGTCTGCCTTCATGGTTTATCTTATCTGCCACTGCTGTCAAAAGTTGTCTCCATTGTCTTCTTCCCACATCCTCTCCAGTCTCCACCTACCAACTTCCCCACTCGGCCACACGTGTGCGTAACATAGTAAAAGGATTCGAGAAGAAACTAAAATAAAGAAAATGTTGCTGATGCTTAGGTTGCAAGTTAGTTGTATTGATGCAATAGTTGCAGTTGCTATTTTCCAAGTTGGCCTTTGCAGTGATTATTATGTAATCTTGTCTATCTTTACATTTGATCTTGTGGATTAAGAACTTGGAATTGAAATCTGCCACCAACTAGTTTTTGCAGACTCTGCTACATCTCTAGCTATGAGCCCGTGGGTTAGTATGGTAAGGAAAATGTTAAACTAACAAAGTAAATACACTTACCCCTTGATTTACCTTCTCTATGGGCCGACCACTACAATAACACCTAAATTCAGCATTTTTCTTCGATGGATATCTTTTTCTGCAGTAACTTTTTGTCCTGGTAAAAGGGAGTAGGTAAATGTGCCACCAATGTCTACTTCATATTAAACCAGAATCACATTAAAATAATAATAATAATAATTACAAACTGCAATGTTAATATCTCAGGTGATGGCTTATTTAATTGAGTTCAAGTGTTTTGATGGTTTGTACATGTGAATTGAAATATAAGAAGTAATGTAATATCAATACTAAAGTGAGATCATTCTTTTGATGTCTTACTTAATTCTGGTATGTAATTAATTTTTAAAAAATTAATTATTTTTTAACTTTTTCATTTATCATGGTTTTTCATAACTATCTTTTGGTGGTTATCTTCTTTCATGCATTTTTTTTTTAGTACTAGTTAGAATAAAGGGTGGTAATGGTTTTTATGTGAATTAAATAACGAATAATGGATGAGAAAAGATAATTTTTATTCTCAACTAAGTGTTTGACTATTTATTAAAAAAAATGCCATTTGTGGTGAATTTTCAATCTATGTATAATGATGAAATGGGAATGTGTAGTGAAGTCTGTATGTCAACAAGTAGCGTAAGAGCAACAAAATTCTTGGATCAAAATTCAAACTCTTGTTTAGTAGCATTAGAACATACTCCACGCATGCATACAATTCTGTGTTAGGAATTTGACTACATATAAGGCTTATGTTAATTTATGCTGTGGTGATTAATCATTCATTCAGAATAGAATTCTATGATTTTGGATAAATTGTTGAGGTTGTATGTGTAGGGCAAGAAATCTGTTAATGTTGGCCAGAATATTGGAAATCAACCAGACATGCGGGTCCAAGTTGATCCTATCAAGGTTGACCCTCTAAAGCTCAACCAACACTTATGATGTTGACCATTTTGACTTCCTATTTCCCTCACTTTTGCCCTAATATTGAGTAAATTTTAACTATTTTTATGATAATTTTTATTTATTTTTATAGTTGGGGTACGTTTAGAGTCTGGTTTTTTTAAGTATTATATATTGCTTAAATGGTGGTGTTACTTGAAATTTGAATTCCAAGTAGCATGGGAGCAAAATTTGTTTAACTTTTCTTTCTTTCCTAATAAAGGAATGAACAGCATTACATGTGATTTCCATTTGGATTGTTGTGGGAGAACAATTAGCTAAAAGAAGCAAATAAGATAAAAGCTAATGCATAATTTTAGCACATGCTTTGAACTAAGAATTGTGTAATATAGGCAATACATATGGTAAAATAAAATATTAGGTGTTGAGTAGTCTGATTATGGGTAATTTGTTTAGAGGACATAGACCAGGCTTAGAAACTACAACACTTTGTGTGAATGATTAATTTTGAAATTGAAAATGAATGGGTGAGGTGGGTGGCTTTCACATTTGTATTGTATTGGATGAATTTATAGTGAGATGAGGGATTTGCAGTTTTGCTTCTTCTACTGATAATCTAATATTTTTGTCAAAATTGTAATGCTCTTATGCTTTTGATTGGAGGGGAGGGCGGATTAATCATTAATCATTCCTCTTATGCTTAATTCCTTGTACACATCCATCCTCTCTGTTTTGGGGTAATTGACGTCTTCAAGAATCCTTTATTTGACTTCATCATATGCTTACTTGGATACTTACATCAATAATTGCATTTATTAGCTTAACTCGGTGTTGAAATTGAATTAAATTAGAGATTATAGATTTGGTAATATTGAGGAGGGATGGGGTTCACCTCACTTTACTACATTTCATAATCATCATGTCATATATTAATCCCCAATTCAACTACTTCACCCCAAACAATTCTTCAATCCTTTTAATGACTAACTAAATTAGTGACTCTCATCCAATATTAGCAATGATAAATTAGCTTAGTCGTTAAGGTTGAGATCCCATAAATAAATTGAAGGCTATAAATACCTTCGCCCAAAAATATGGATCTTTATCTCATTTAATGTAGTTTATTGTAATTTGTGTTTGTTGAGTTTTATATTAATTTATTTTATTGTGAATTTATTGATCGACTTGATATATTTTTCAATTTATTAATACTTATATAATATAAAATTTGGCGCAACCATCAACAATATATATCAACGTTTTTATTGTTTTCCAAAACCCCACTCCATTCGAGAAGAGAAACCACTTATGCTACATTTGAACGAAATGACTTGAATTTGAATAAATAATTTTCTTTTAAAAGATATTTGAAATTCATGACATTAATATAGAGTGTAATTCAAAATGGAAATGGAATATTTTAGAATTTAGCCAAATAAATTCAATATATTTATACATATTTCTCTAGTTGTACGATTTAGCATGTACCCTTAATCTACAACATGATTCACGATATGCATGTAGTGGGTTGTACGCATAAAAAATGAACAGTGGCACATCGTGGTCCCAACAGACAAGGTGGTACTTTTATCAGTCAAGAACGCTTTTTTTTTCACATGTGGTAAGGATCTTAATATACATGTGTCAGATGATTCAACAGCTCATCAGTCAAGTCTTGTACGTGAATCTTGTCCTCCTCGGCAATTTTTATGAATTTGAAGGACAATTTTATCCATTTATTTGTGAAGGGGCTACTACCCCGTCAATTAGAGCAGGCAAGAATTCCCGGGGTGGCTTCTCGAGTAGTAACATGGGACGGCTAATGGGAAACGGCGCATATGAATCTCTCGGAAGAAATGAAACGTGGAGCCTTAAATGAATGGTGGTCGGTGCACAGCGACGAGAGCCGAATCAATTGGACACTCTCACCTTAACCCCCCACCCCCTCCATCTTCCCATATCATTAATTATACTTTTTTTTAAAAAAAAAAAAAAAACAAGCCTCGCCTATAAATATTATTATTTTCATAGTATATGAATTATTATATTATTTATCTAAATTCATAATTAATATAATATTAATTTAAATCAACAAATATATCTAAATAATACAAAGAAAAACAACCAATTACTGTAAAAATAAACAATAAATAGGAATGGTTATAGGTGAGTTTATGCCAAATGTCACCCTCCCCAAAACGCGTCCACTTCTTACCTCATCAACATTCATTGTATCTATAACCTACATCTTACAATTCCCTAAACCAATCTCTCTAATTTGAAAATTAATTAGGTCTAAGAATCACTATATTTTTATATCTAAAAATGCAACTTGTTCTCGTCTAATATTATAAATGAGTAAATTATTTTTTTTATAAATTTTTATTAGTAATTCATCCCTCATATATTTTTAAAATGAAACAATAAATAATTTACCTTTCTAGACATGAAGGTAAATTGCTTCATTTTAATTAACACATGAGGGTAAATTATTTGTTTTTTTTATATAAGAAAGTAATCTGCTCATTTGTAATATCACATAAACATCATTTTTCTTTGATACAAATTTATTGATTTGATTGTCGGAAAGTAAATCTGGTGAGTATAGTTGGGGCAGAAATTGAGATTAGTAGAATTAATTATGTTGGTAAAATCAGGGAAAGTGTTTCCGACATTTATATTTAAATTATGGAATTGAAAGCATCATGTCTCTCAACTATTTATGCCACGTCGGCCGAAAAGTTCTAAACTCTGACTTTGAGCTCATAAAAACTTCTAATATTCAAATTTCATCATTCTAAATTTAATGTCAACCTGTAAATCATTTGCTATTAATGTACTCATAGAAAATAATACTAATAATACTTTGAATTACTCATTTTTCAAAAATATCAGCTCCCATGCCTAAATATTTCTCCTTCTTTTTTTGGAATATTTAAGAATAAAATTTAATTTCCTAAAGAAAGAAACTTTTTATTCCAAACTCTGTCCGATCCACAGAAGATTTTCTAGAAACATGGAAAGACATACCCATGCATAATATGTTCATAATGTTTGGATTTCGTTTTTTGAATGTTTTATTGTATTTTGTGGAGATAGAGAGAGAAAAGCAAAGATAAATAAGTGTGTGTTAGAGATAGTATGTATGTTTGGATTTGTTTTTGGAGACAATTTAAAATAAGTATTATATGTTTAATGTTGTGTTTTAGGAGACAAAAATTACTATTCATTGTCAAATCATGTCTTTTTTATATATATTTATGTATATGTGTGAGTGTATAAAAATACCTAAATAAGGTGTTTTTGAATGATAGTAAATATTGAGTATATTTTAACTTGTCTCGAAAATAGTTTGAAAATGAAAACAAACATAGTGAACTGTTTTTCCAGACAAGCAGTTCGAATTGTTTATTATATATGATATTGTAGTACATACTGTGAAAGCATGTAACAGGAAGTCGAGGTAAAAGTGAAATTCCTTATGTTTAAGATAATTATTACCCTATTCTAATACTATCGATGATAATAATTTGTCTCTCAATATACAACGACTTATAATCTCAAAAGAGTAGCACTGCAGACTTTGAAAACGCTACAAATCAAAAACTATTTTGAACTCTCAAAATGATACTCTATTTTCGGAAATGCTTTTATTGCTTAAAAGTGCTATTGAATGATCTGATGAAAATAAACACATCACTTCAACTAACACATATTCGGTTGATTAGGTGCTATTAAATGATGATTGAGTATCATCAGTCATCATCCACATGTTACAAACGTGTCATATTTATCAAACATCGTAACCGAATACTTGTTATGATTTGATCCGACCCATACAAACTTATAAACTAAATGTATTCTTAAATTGATCATTCACCATTTTCGGACCGTAAGTACACACATATTGAGCGTAGAAAATTTGCCAACAAACAGTCACATAAACCCATAATAAAAGTGAGTGTAATATAATATATCACACAAATCTTTCAAAAAAGGGGGTGTGGAATGGCACGCTTAACATCGATCCCATGTTGTTGGGAACAAGTATGGTTGAATAAAAGTGGGATGGAAGGAACTTAGATTATGATAAAGGAGTCGTGCAAGAATGGGGGAATGGAGTTGATCTTGTGAATAACATGGCTAAGGAACAAACATAGCAACCAACCCTACCACTCCATGCATAGTACGTATGTAGATGCAAAATACTAAGACCAAAAATGGAAATGAAATTCGGAGGGAGACACGATTTCATGTCATGAGATACTATATACTACTTAGTATACATATGTAATAGTACGTGGCGATATGGTCGTAGTATTATTACACGCTTTAATCATGAGGTCCAACTTTTGAAAACGCAAGCAATTACGAAGGATTTTGACCAACCCAGCAGCAGCAAGTACGAATTAGCCATTACCCCTTACCCCTTACCCACCCAAGTTAGACACACCACAATCCTTCTTGTATATATTGGCACTATATTTTCCAAGGTTTTGAACGTTGAAACCGACTTTTCCTTAAATGTCTCTCTCTCTAACACTCTTTGCTCACACTCATGCATCTCTCTCTATATATACCCCTCTCACACCACCTAATTCTTTCCAATAGAAACAACTCAAGTACTACTACGTACTACATCATCTTACTTGGATCTTCACACACCACACAGCTGTTGTTGTCGAGCTTATAATCTTCTTAATTTGCAGTCGGAATGGAGTTGATGAATAGTGGAAAGAGGCAACTTCTGTCGAAAATAGCTAGCAGTGATGAGCATGGTGAGAACTCTCCTTACTTTGATGGATGGAAAGCATACGATAATGATCCTTTCCACCCCACCCAAAACCCTCATGGAGTTATACAAATGGGCCTTGCTGAGAATCAGGTGATCATCCATCCATCATCCCAACTTCTTGTTTGTTAATTCTTCCATTAATGGGAACAATTACTAATTAATAAATATTTATTCTTTTAATTCTTACAATTAATATTCGTCGTCCCGTTTGCTGCAGCTTCCGGTCGACTTGATCGAAGAATGGATCAAGAAGAACCCTAGTGCTTCAATCTGCACTACTGAAGGACTTCATGCATTCAAGAGTACTGCATTGTATCAAGATTATCACGGCTTGCCAGAATTCAGACATGTACATACATTATAAGTTAGATTTATAATACATATATATATATATATGTTTCATTTTCTTACGCGGTTTCTTATATTCAGGCTGTGGCCAAGTTAATGGCAAAGTCAAGAGGTGGGAGGGTTAGCTTCGATCCGGACCGCATAGTAATGGCTGGGGGGGGCGAGATGTTAATGTTCTGTCTGGCTGATCCTGGTGACGGCTTCTTGATCCCATCACCTTACTATGCAGCGTAAGTACTAAAATCATCGATCCCTTCATATTACTTTACAAGTCAGTTACAATAACAATTTGATGCATAATATTCCTTTTGCCAAACAATATATACGTATATAATTCATTAGATTTTAGAACAAGTGTATACACGTACATATCCATTTGGACATATAGATTTAATTACGTGCTGATTCAATGCACCATGTGAGAAGCAAGAAACATGTATTTCTATAAGATATGTTGGTCTCGCGATCATAAATTAAATTGTAAGATTTTGGGTTTATTGATGTCGTGGAATGCTGTCGTTGAAATTTCAAGTGGTCGTTTTGTGTTAAAATAAGTCTTCTTATAGAATGTTTTGAGTTGACAATCCATCACACGTGAAGGGTCAATTTTCAGAAACTTTTCCAGCCAAAAGGTACCAGTTTTTCTGCACGTGGTACATTAGCTATACTCCTACCCACCTACGTACACAACCTTAATTTCAAAGCCTCCCTCACAGCTGTCCAGCCCCACCAGATATTCTCTAGGACATTAAGGGATATATTGACTTTAGAGTTGGAAAAAAGTCAGCTTTTTGCCACATGGCTGTAGCAGATCTCTACTTTCCACTTATAAATTTTATACTTAATTTATTAGTACAATTTCTCAACTACAATTAGGTTTTATAATTCTTCATGTATTATATACGTAGCCATAACTACTCATATATCTCGGTCTAGTCTAATACTTATAGTTTTGGATTTGGAATTTTCACAGATTTGATAGGGACTTGGGATGGAGACCTCGGGTGCGATTATTGCCTGTCACGTGCCATAGCTCTAACAATTTCCAAATTACGTTGGAAGCTCTAGAAGCAGCATATCAAAGTGCCCGAAAGGCCAATATCAATGTCAAAGGTTTAATCCTCGCAAACCCTTCAAACCCATTAGGGACCACGTTGGATACCTCCACTTTGAGAACCCTAGTCACCTTCATAAATCACAAACAAATCCACCTTGTCTGTGATGAGATATATGCAGCCACCGTCTTCCGTGGTCCGAGTTTCCTAAGTGTTTCCGAGATTATTCAAGAGATGGAATGCAATCGCGACCTAATACACATTGTCTGTAGTTTGTCCAAGGACATGGGGCTTCCGGGCTTTAGGGTTGGCATAGTGTACTCATACAACGACACGGTGGTGAACCTAGGTCGAAAAATGTCCAGCTTTGGCTTAGTGTCTTCCCAAACGCAACATTTGTTAGCCTCAATGCTCTCTGATGAAGAATTCGTGGAACGATTCTTGTCAGAGAGTGCAAGAAGGCTCGCGAGCAGGCACGACTCGTTCACAAAAGGGCTGGACCAAGTGGGAATAAAATGTTTGAAAAGCAATGCTGGGCTATTTTGTTGGATGGACTTAAGGCACCTATTGAAAGAGCCCACATTTGAAGGCGAAATGGGCTTGTGGAAGGTCATAATAAGTGATGTGAAGCTCAACGTTTCACCGGGGTCGTCGTTCCACTGCCACGAGCCAGGGTGGTTTAGGGTTTGCTTTGCGAATATGGATGATGAGACCGTGGAAGTTGCACTGAGGAGAATCCGAGTGTTTGTGGGGAAATACAAAGAAGTGGAGGTTCAAGTGAAGAAGTCATGGCAAAGAAACCTAAGGTTGAGCTTTCCTACACTAATGTACGACGAAAACATGGCTTCATCGCCTCGTATGATGTCTCCTCAATCGCCTCTTGTTCGTGCTCGTACCTAATAAATTTCTTACAAGAATAGATACATTTTTCTAGTTAGAAGAATAATTTCTTACGAGAGTAATGTATGGATAGTGTATCATTTCATGGCAAAGAATCAATGGTTCATGTACTCTATGTAGTAGTCATAATGGGCTCAAACCCAATCAAAACTCGACATGAAAGAGGATCTAATTAGTATACTAGGCTGAATGATGGTTGGGCCTTAAATGAAATAGTTTATTGGGCCTTGGCCACCAACATTTCAGTTTAAGCCCTCTACCCTATGTCAGTATTACCAATTTATGCTCCAAAAATTATTGTAAGAATTCATCTTTTCCAATTTTTATAAATTTAATTTCCTTGCTATAAATATGGGTAAGAAAATAAACACGTTAATATATATGCTTAATAAAGAAAATTGGGTCTCAATTAGTTGGATTAATTGAGAATTTGAATACAAACTTACCATTGACTATGGTAACAATTAAAATATTAATTATATTTTATTTGATTATAATTTATAATTATTATCAAATTAAATAAAAACCCACATATAGGTATCATTTGAATCCATAAACCTGATATTAATGTTACTCTATATTTCATTAAATAGTGATTTCAATATCAATTTCAACTATATTATTATTTATTTTTACTAATGAGGAAATTAGGTAGGTAAAGTAATGGGTTTTGGGCTTAGGGCAGCCTTTCTTTTCTCAATAGTCTACTTTTGGGTATTGTCATTACCGTTGACAAAATGTGGGGTTTGGATTAATAATACTGAATTAATTAAATAATCTATCCACTTAAATATTATTAGACCAAAAAACAAAAAAAAAAAACAGAAAAAATATTAAATAGTAAAAGACTTTCTTCGCATCAATGAATGTGTGGATGACTTCACAATCTGCCACTTCGTGCTCTAAAGAGCCCATCATTCTGTTCTCACTTTCACCCTTAATTTTATAATTAACAAATACATAAATAAACATTTATTTTAATATTAACAATATTATTAAAAAGAATAATTACATCTACACTTATAATTTATAATATATTTATACAAATAACTTATAACTTTTAAAAAATTACGTAAATAATATTTAGCTTTTGAAAAATTATATATATACCTATAAAAAATGTCCACATTATTACATAAATTATTCTTAAGTTTTGGCTGTCAAGAGTGAATTCTGTAATTATGCAAAAAATATGAATAATTTATGTGAATAAATTATAATTAATTTTAATAAAACGTAGAATAATAAGTTTACAGTCGAATTAAATTAATTATATAATAAATAGAATTAATTTAAATATGATCAAACTAATTAAAATTTATAAATATTATTATTTTAATTTTAATATTTTGGGAGAAAGAACAAGTTGAGTTTAGGGGTGTGTTAATTAGGTGGTTGGTTGTAATGTAATGAGGGTGAGATGAAGATGGGAAGTCATGTCAAGGTGACATGGCGCACACTAGATCTACACCACCACCCTTCAACTTCTTGTCCCTCTCAATTGGAATTTGGGAGCTACTAATGCTAACTCAATCTTGGGTCATTTTTTTTTTTATTCACATCAACTGCTATTATCAACTCTCCCCCCTAAATTTTCACCATATCTTATATTATTATACCAAATGTTTGACCATTAAAATTTCAAGAATCGAAGGTATTTTTTTTACTCATTTTTAATTAACTTAAATTTTGGAAAATGAATTTTCAGTGAATTATTTTTTTAAAAAAATAATATTGATTTTCAAATGGAGCACCGAAAATTGGGTAAAATGCATATGGAAACAGAGGTCTCTTTTTCCTCTTCACGTGGCCTACAAAACCGACCATGTCGTACCATATTGCGAGATTCGTCATTCTTGAGGGCTGCCCACATCTTGCATAATTGATGTAAGCTCACGCTACTTTTAAAACTATGCTATATATATATATATATATTTATAGGACTTAAATTTATAATTTTCTAAATGTGATGTCTCAAATCTTACTACTCAAACAATAGTTCATTTGGGAGGAGGGATGAAGAATTAACTGGCAAAGGTTATTTTCAACAGTCAGTTAACAGTAAACAATATGGTGATAGCTAACTGTCCAGATTTTTTTGCAATTTTAAATTTTTTTTTTTAACAAAATCGATTGATTACATCATTCAACATATGACTACATGAATGGATTCTGAAAATGGTTTTGAAAACTCCAGACTTTCAAACAAAGGAAAAAGGCTGTGCTGTAGTTGAGTCAAATCCTACAAGGATAGACAGGAAAAAAGACCAGGTTTTCCAACAAAGGCGCCATCGCTGCTGCGTGATACGACCTTTAGGCGTTGAATGGCCTCCAAACACAAACAATTCCAACAATTTCTATTAATTTGCTGCACAAACAATAATTTGGGACACCAAAAATATTGGCAATGCTGCGATAATTATTGCGAATATTTCTAACACAACTCAATGACTACAAACAAATGAAGGTTCCATGTGTAATAGCACAGCAAATTTGTCCTAACATTCATCAAACCTCACCACCCTCCGTTTAGTTGCACCTTAATTTTTTTGTCTTCACAAGGAAAGAAACAAGGAATATTACGTATGTACATGTACCAGTCATAATCCGCGGCTTTCCAGCAAAGCTTCTTCAACTATGGAGCTGGCCTCTCTAAGACATTATGGGCATCATCAACAAACTGATAGTTACTAAACAACAAGATTGATGACGAGCAAAACTTTTATTAAATTATGTACACATCCACAAAATCTTGAATATACTAATAACACATTACTTTGTAAAACCAAAGTTTGATCGGTCTACCGAGTTTTTTAGCCTTGGATTTGCATAAATTCTACAAAACCAAGAACAAGGGGGAAAAAGGACCATAGATCCCATATCATTGTTTCAGCTGATAACGCATGCATTCGGGTTTTCTTCCACGCTGTGGTGCACATAGTAGTATGTGTTCATCGGAGGATAGTACGGCCTGTACGGCAGCGCTGTGCCAGGAAATGCTGTGCCAAGCACCAGTTCCGGCTCGGGTTTTTTCTCCTCCTCCTTCTTGGGTTCTTCTTTCTTCGGTTCTTCCTTGGCTCCCTCCTCCTTCTTTGGCTCTTCTTTCTTTGGTTCTTCCTTGGCGGCCTCCTCCTTCTTCGGCTCCTCTTTCTTGTCCTCCTCCTTCTTCGCCTCCTCTTTCTTAGGCTCTTCCTTCTTCGGCTCCTCTTTTTTCTCCGGTTCTTTGGCTGGGCCGACGGAGATGATGTCTGCCGGCCAATTCTTTTTGCGCAATTTGCTCACCACAGTCACAGGGTCAACTGTTCCAATCACCGTTAGTTTCTTTCCTTTCAAGTCGATGGAGATTTCGTCAATCCCTACAACAAAAAGGTCATGAAAAGAGAAAGCTTTAACATGACATGACAACAACATTACTTCAAATGTAATTAAAGAAAGCAACAACGCTTCAAGAGTAGTTGAGGAACTTCAAGCACCATTATAAGGAAAAGCCAATGTAAAGAAAGGTCAAAGAGATGATAAGATTGCTGAACTAACTAAGATGCAAAATTATGGTTTTGGCAGAGCAATGATTCTTCAACTCAACTCAACTTAGGAAATATTCTTGTCCAAACGAGATTTAGCCGAATCAAAACCAATCACATAGCAAGTATGATGTGCTTACCATGTAACCAAACCCGGTCCGGGTTAGAATTTCCCCTCAACTTAACCCTCTTTTTCTTTTTTCTGGCTAAATAGATCTATCAGCAGGCAGGTAAAGTTAAAGGGTGCTGCTTCTACATCACTGTCTCAGACCATCCTAGTATTTCAATAAACGCCAATAAACTATGGCATTCAAAGCACTTGTCTCCAGAAATAACCCTTTCATCCTCTTGACTAATTGACGCAAACTTAATCTCCTTTTCTTACTTCAAAATGTATTCAGTTCTTGCATCACCCTAATACAATAATACATGCCATAATGTATATATATTTACATTTTCATTCGAGTTTCTCATGTATAAGCCCATTACCACAAGGCAAAACACTGTATAGGATATAACTTGGAAAAGTAGGAAATCAGATAAATGTGTACAATAGTTAATAGTCAATGCACTAAAACTTAGAAGAAATAATGAAAGTTTACAGCAAGGAATCTCAAGATGAGTGAGTGATAACCAGGAAGGCATATAGGCTCAGACTAATGTAAAAACAGAGGAAAAGACCACCAATAATCAATACTATTCTCTAAGGAAAAAGATGAACTGAAAGTTGTCTGCCTGCAAGAGATCTGATGAAGAAAAATTAAGAGTGGTCTCCTCATACCTGAAAGGGCAGACACAGTCTTCAAAGCCCTCCTCTGCTTCTCTTTGTCACCTTCCAAATCCAACTTCAGCACAAACTTCTGCAGAAAGCAGCCACCAGTGAAGGAAAGATCAAATTGCATGAACGGTTAAACAAAGAGATAATCAGAATCAGACCAAATAAGAATTTAGTCACCAAGAATATTCAGAAAACTAAAGGAAAAAAGTTACAAGATTCCAACAGCCACCTAAGATGGCCGAAAAGCAGAGCTGATTAATTCACGATGACCCACAAAAGACTTTGTCAAAGGAATCAATCAACAGAAGAAATGAAATCCCAGGATGATCTTGGCCTCAAAAGAACAATCTTTTTCCAAAAAAAAAAATCAATTCTTTTCAATTCTACAAGGCAAATACTCATGAAACATGAAATAAACCCCAAAACGGAAATCCCATGGAGAAATCAGAACAAAAAGAGAAGTTGCATGTACAGAAAGGGCAAAATCAAACTCAACCACCATCATGAAAAAAAGAAGCAAAGAAAATGAAAAGAGAATCGAGAATCGAGAATCAAACCTTCATTTTCTACTTGGTTTGTGGGTTGTTGAAGGTATTTGAACTCTGCCTGAGAAATGTAGCTTACGATCAGATAACTAAAAGGAAAAGCAGAGAAAACACTACTATTATTCTACACTTAAAAAGATAAGTGAAATAGACAGAGACAAGAAAGATAGAAGAGATTGAAAAGAGAGTGGGGGAGAAAAGACGGAAGCTGAGAATTATGGGCTATTTGAAAAACAAGACAAGATTATTATACAAATATTAAAAATAATTCTCATTACCAAACAAAGAATTGCAGAATATATGAAAGAGAAAGATGAGTGCTGCCCACCTCCCTTCCCCCTCTCTCTCTCTCTCTACACGTATATGTATGTATGTATGTATATGGAGAGACTGGTGAATGAGAATCAGTGCACGTTTCTCTTCAGTGAATATGACATCAGTGAACAACTATTCAGGGCAGCCAGGAGCTTATATAAAAGCGGGTTTTTTTTTTTTATCTTTTTTCCTTGAGTGTGAAAATGATTTATAACTTACAACTTACAGCTTACTGCTTCTGGCTGCTGCCACGCCCACCGCCAATTTTTTTCAAGCTAAAATGGTCAACGTGTTGAGCTATAATGAGTGACGAGTCAGAGAACGGCATGCATTAATCCTCCAATTTGGCCTCCCTATTCTTAGTTTCCTACTTTTCATGCCTTTTTAATTTATTACACTTTAAACTACTCATTACAGATTCTTTTTTTTTAATTACGGATAAGGTGATTTATTTGCTCCCTTCATAATTATTTTAAAATATAAAATATAGCAAAAAACATTAGTTAAATTTAGGAATAATTATTTTTTCTTATCTAAAATCTGAATCATTTGTATAAATAAATTATAATTTAGGAGTGTAAATGTAAACTCCTATAATTTAAGTTATATCAAGAAATCGTGTTGTGTCGATAATTTCTCCTTTCCTAACAATCACATTACTTCTTATTATACGATTAGGTTTAAATTAATCAATGCTAAACAAATTGAAAAGAGAAAAAAAGGAATAAGGCATGGTGGATTTGTCACTGATATTCATACACCATTCAAGTGAAAAATTAAAATAAATAAGAATATCCATAGAGTGCCTAAAGTAGGCATAAATCACTGGTTGCAATATTTGACTATTAATTAAAAAAAAATTAATGAATGCTGAATTAATGTATCTAACCCAGCCATACCACTTTCTAAACCATACTCGAAATAAATACACAACTTCTCCCCACCCCTTATAATAAAATCAAAATAATATTGTAGATCATATATAAATTAATAATCATTTGATGACATCCAAACAGTATTAATATATTTAATTAATTATGTCATATAGCATAGAACAATAATATTTATGGTGGGACTACCACCTCACAAGCTTATCATAGAGAATTGTGTTTGCGCTATATATACTTTGTCAAAATCGTCGTAGAATACAATTAATAAAATAGAAATAGATTGGAGCATGAGGCAATTTAGTTAAAAAAAAGTGAATGGATGATGGGATAATCATATCCACAATAATGGAGTAGAGAGACGTATCCATTCCGTATTAAGGAAATTGAAATGATTGTGGGAGTGAAGGGTGAGTTTATGTGAAAGCTAAGAAGACAAGGAGAGTGAAATAGGCCTATGCATCTGCTCAATAATGTAACTGCTTCAAAAATAAAAACAAGACAAATACTACTATTACATTTGAGTCGTGTTTGCTTGTATTAATAATGCATTCATTCTCCATTGTTCAAATTAATAATTTATGTATCTTGATTCCATAAAGTTACTTTTTAGTTAATCTCATCTATCTCCATCCACCATTACAATATAAATATATATTTTTTTAATATATGTATATACATTCTTAAATTTTAAAAAATAGAGAAATAGTAGTGTATGTCTTAAATAATAATGTTTTGAAAATTGAAAATAATAATAATAATAATAATAATAATGTTGAAGATTGATGCTCACAATGCACATATTATACAAGTTTTGTAGCGACATAAAAAGAGATGGATCCGGATCCGGATCCGAATCAGAAGAAACCCGCGTGTGAACCATACGCTTCACTCGTCATCCGCTTTCTCCTTTCTCTTCATTTTTGCATTCCCTTTCTAAATTACGCACCACAGAAAACCCTAATCCTAAAATTCCACCTTCTCATCACTTTGATTTCCCCTACATGATCCCCATTCCGGAAACCGTCTTGTAAGCTTCTCCCCAACTTAGGGTTTTGGAAATGGACAAAAACGAAGACGACATGCAACTATCCATCTACAAACCCCTGACTTTCACGGGTGGCTGCTTGGAAATTCGCTTATTCTACGTCCGCATCGTCCCCTGCGCCCTGGACAACCTCCCGGACCACCTCACCCTGCGCCATCTCCGCCGCGAGTTGGGCGTTTTCTTGGAAATCAATGGCGCTCGTATCCCCTCATCCGACGCTGTTTCGATTGCCCTCCGCCGGGATCGCGTTGACAAGGATTCCTCCGAGGTTACATACGTCACCACAGATAGCATTAAAATCTCGGGTCCTGTGGAATTTGAGGTTTGCGAAGAGGGGAAGGATTTGGATTTGATTCTCTGCGGCTCGCTGCAGAGGGCAGATGCTGCGGCTGCATGGAGTAATGGGAGTGCCTTGGAGAATGATTCCAAAACTGGGTGGAGTATGGATTGCTATGTGGCCAACGCCATTGCGACCAATGGTAGGTCCACATTTTTCCAACCCAAGATTGGGATATGTTCGCCCTCGATTGAGGTTTATGTGGCGGGATGTTGCTCTGGAGTGCCAGTGATTTTGACAAAGACGATTTTGGTTAGTCCGAGAAAGAAGATGTCGAGGCAAGGGATGCTTGATGCCATACCCGAGGATGAGGAGATGGGGAAGGAGCAAAGGAGCTTGAGCAATGGATTGCTTCGACAAAGAAAGTTGCCAGTAAGTGGATGTCAATATTAGTTTTTGAGCATTGAATTTTGGTTATTTAGTTTATTATGATATTTTAGATGGTAGACGAAAGACAATTGTCCCATTGCTTACAAATTATATTGGGCCTGTGGACTGTGTATGCAAGTATAAGCTCCATGCTCATTTGAGTCTTAGCAATAGAGTTCTCAATGTTGTGCTGATAGCAACTATGATATCCTTAATGCTGCTGTTCATTTGATGACTAACAAAAGGGGATATTGAAAATTTGAGTTGCTAAAGGGGATTTTGTGTGCTAGGGACTATGCAAAAGACTAGTTTAAATCTTGTACTCTTTATGCAAATTAGTATGGGTTTTAGGTTGAGTGCTGGAGAATGGGAATATGCATGGTAGACCATTCTGAGGCCCCTATAATCTTTTACTATAGCACCAAAGGCCAGGTTCAAATTGGGTACATCTGGTTGTTTAGTAGGTCAGCTAGCTATCGGCATCATAATATACGCAACAACATAGTTGAATGTGGGAGGAAAATGGTAAATCTTATATCAAGTGGCCTATAATTTACCTCCTATCGCATAAATCCAGGTGCTGGTTTCAGGCTATCCAACACTATCAACTATGATGATTTTTGTCATATGATGATGATTATAGTCAGAATGCTGCAGTGAATCATGTTTTTTGTTTGTTGCCTGTAAGTTTTATTTTCATGAAATAATCCTACAATTTTGTCTTGAATTCTAGATTACACCACAGTATAAATTTGTCTTGTAAGGTACTATTTTTTGGGTAAAGTTGATTTACTCATTGAGTTCCACGTACTTTATGATGGAAAAGGCAATTCTATTTCCTTGGAGGTCTGAACTTAAGATATCTCTTCTTCGATTATGCTCCATGTAAGTCCATTCTTGTGTTTGGCTTTGTGCTGCCAATCCTGCAAATGCACTAGGGCCTCATCTTCTGGCAATTTATTTACTTTTGTAGCGAAACCTCTGAAATTCTTTTCTTTCATATCTTTTGGAGTGTTAGTCTCTACTGTAACTTGGATGCCATAGGACAACTTGTGGGTACAAAAGTGCAACCATGTTATGGTAATGGAGATTAAGGGTGTATACGGTGCATTCTAGTCACAACAATGAAAATTATTTTTTTTGGTTGAGGAAAATTGTTGGCAGCAGGATTTTATTGATTTCTTCCGTGGTAAAAGCTTAAAATGGAGCATAAAGTTTGGTGAGATCTTCAATGTTTTCCCTTTGACCAATTTATATGTTATAAAGCATAAAGAATTGAGGTCATCCAAGTATGAGAAAGCATTCATGCACTCTCAATGACATAATGTAGTTTGCTTTTACTTCCTAAGAAGTTAATTTTGTTTAGAAAATTGTGGCACTGGATAAAACTAGTATGTTAGATACATATATTCTAAAATTTTGGACACATATGATGGGCTGTGGGCTGGAAATCCATAGTTATGAATTATGATAACTCCTCTTAGAACTGATCTTCTTGTGTTACTGATGGATACACTTTATTATGCTATTGATGATAATCTGATTCGTGTATCTACCAAGAACAGGGTTATCCATAAATATTTTAGCTGAAGGTTGGCATCCTAATCTCAACTTTCAGAGTTACATGCATGAATTTGGCCTTTTCTGCAGTTCATGGAGGAAGATAGGGACGACTGTGAGTCAGATGGGAAGGTTATACACAACTATTACACAGAAGACATGTACCCAGGTGAAGATGGCCAGCTTTCATGGTTCAATGCTGGTGTACGGGTTGGTGTTGGAATAGGGCTTGGGATGTGCCTTGGTGTTGGGATTGGTGTTGGTCTGCTTATGCGATCATATCAAGCTACAACAAGGAGTTTCAGGAGGAGGTTTTTCTAGTTTTTCCTTCACACTGATGATAACACGCTGATCGATTATAATGGTTGAGATGGAAGTATGCTTCCTTTTGGACAACTAACCTTGAGTTTACCACGATGCAGCTGAGGAAGTAATGAGATCATAATACAACAAATTTTCAGTTGTGTATCATTCAGTACTCAGTAGATTGTGTTCCCGATGACGATTTCCTCTATGCAGTGCAGCGAAATTCTTCCATCTTGTGCCACTGAGGAAACTTTAGTATGGAAATGTTCATATGGGATTCTGGGATCGTATATCATGTCTAGGTGGTCTGTTGATGTAATCTGTATCTAGTGTGTCATTCATTTATATATCGTCTCTAAATAAAGTCTTCAGTTGAGATCAATTCATCGAATGTTTTTTCATTTTTTTTCTTTCATGGCCAATTTTGTTCGTCTTGTAGTGTCCAAATAAGTCAGTAGTCGCGGTGGCTACCAGAAGTTACTACTTTGTACAATTTCTGTATATTCGCCGCAACTGTGTTGTTTGAGATTCAGTGGTTTTGTTTGAAATTAGCATCAGTAGGACTTTGTTGAATGTAAGTTTTATTTGTAAGTATGAGAATAGGTTTTTTGTTTGTATCTATGAGCAACATATTATTCTGGATGTTAATATACGGTTTCTTCTCTATGGTGATATCTTGTTAGTGGCTGTGGACATGGCAAAGAGTAATACTTGTAGGTTTAAAGTACAACCACAGGGAACACACGCATGAATTCTTATGCTTCTTAAAATTGGTTCATTTCACCCACGGAATCAAAACTATTAAACTATGAATTATTTATTCCTAATATATGTTTAAGGGGATTGTCTTTTTCTTTTTCGTCTAAATTTGATAACTCAAATTTATCTTTTATTTCATTTCTTTATTTTTTAATAATCTCATAATTATATTTTTTTTTTACATGTTTGCAGAAACCGTGTCTAATAATAACTAGTTTAATTCAAATTAAAACATTTAAGTATTTTAAAAAAGTAAATAAATACTTTAATTTTTTTAATACATTTAAATATACACATCAGGATGTATGGTAACTGCTATTTTGATTTATTAGAGGAGGAGGGCAACGAAATGAGTTTCAAATAATTCACGGGCATGAGTGTAATTTTCCTCCTGCGCTCGCCATGAATTATTTTCGGCACCAATATATATCTTCATCTTACTCGGTAACAGTTTCTAGTTCTCTTACCCGTACCAAAATACATACATACGGAATCGATCTACAGTAGAGTCGGACTTGAATTAATTCCCCCAGGTGATTCCATCTGTCTATTTTCTCTCTTCCGTTTTCCGGTTATTTGTCATTTTTTAGCTGTTTGAAATCCTAATCCCTCTGCCGCATCGCTTCTGATTGATTGTAATTGTTCTTTAATTTGTTTTTGCATGTTTGCATGCTTGTGCGATGCGAAGTCGCACGAACAGTATTTCTGTGACTTTTATTGAGATCTCTCAGGATCTAGGTTATCAGAGATTTACTGAAATGAATGGGGAAAAAAAATTGCGAGAATTGTGGATTAATCTATCCGATTCACGTGTTGTAATTGTGTTGTTGATGCTTCAGATTCCGCGTTTTGGATTTCCGTATTTGATTTTTCCGTGATTGAACTTCTGATAGTTTGAAATGTGCCTCGGATTTTCATTTAGTTAATCATAATGCATGAATTATGCTGCTTTCCAGCTCAATAGGACGGTTCTCTGTTACAAAACTATCATGGATTTGTTATTTAGTGATCTGGAGTTGAAATTATGGCCTCTTTTCTTTGTAATGTTCTGTTCTAGAGTACAGAAATTGCAGATCTGAGATTTAAAAGTTTCTCAATGTTTTGAGTATAATGACTTAGAAAACTCACCTCTATTCAAGATCACGAGAGAAAGCTGAAAAATTCCAATGATCAGCTATGGAATAAAGATACTATGCTAATTTGTGAAGGAGATTAGTTGAACAACAACCATAGGATGTTTCATATCAGTTATCATAGAGCGTTTTAGTCATTCACCCTTTAAAAATATGATGAAACCTATTAGTTATCTATGAAGCAGTGCAGGATTGTTCCCATACATTTTGAGAAATATACAACTTGACTATAGGTCTAGAATATTTAGCTTTGCTTGTCCAATCTTTTGGTCAATCTATGATTTGGAAGCTCATCTTACTTTTCAGATCCATTTACTTCATAGGTGTGTGTTTATGGAAAGCCAAAATCTACACTTGCTGTACATGTTATATTATTTTGACATGTTTTGTCTTTGTCTAGCAGAGATGTTCAAAAATTGAAAATGCTTGTTGTCTTTTTCCTATTTATGGATTCTTCTCCAAATAGTTTCTTATGAGACTATTGATGAAAGGGATTGCGTTCTGCAGGTGTGTTTTGTATACTGGTAGTTGGGGGAAGATGTCAGGCACTGAGGAAGTTAAAGAGCAAACAGAAGTTGTTATGGAGGATGCTGAAAAATCCATGCCATCAACACAACAGGAAGTTGGTTCAGATCATATTCTTTATTGGATATTTTTGAATTGTATTTGTGTCACTCTTCATCGGACTATGTTTTGCTTGCAGGAGGCAGTTATAAAGAAGAAATATGGTGGAATATTGCCTAAGAAACCACCTCTGATTTCTAAGGTACTTTCACAATAAGCATCTTGCATACTTCTTGTGGAAAATCTTGACTATATTTTTCTCAGAGCTGAACATTTAATGTCAGGATCATGAGCGTGCCTATTTTGACTCTGCTGATTGGGCTCTGGGAAAGGTACTCATTTTTTGTGTTTGGACCATCTTTTTGCAAGCATGAAGATGGTAATACTGGGATGCCTTTGGCATGTAACTGGAGTTAATATTGATCCATGTTTTCTGGCCACAGCAAGGTGTAGAGAAGCCCAAAGGACCACTTGAGGCTCTCCGGCCAAAGCTACAGGTATTTAGTTATTATTTTATAACAGGATCTAATGGCAAAGAGAAGGCCAATATAGATGCAAGGATACTGCTGACTTCTGTGTGTTATTGACGATAAGTAATACTACTATGAACAGAATGCAACATCCTGTTTTTTGCGTTCTTGTTTTGACATAACAGACACAGAATCTAATAAAGGGAAACAAAATTGCTGCTAACTTGGACAGAATATTAACATTCTAATATTCTGCAGTCAATCTCTACTTTCGTTGGAAAACCCCTAAATGTGTAAAAGACTATATGTGGTCATGGAGTTATACACGTGATTGTGGAACATCTCAGGTGCTCTTCTTTTTGGTTCATCTGCTGATTTTTCTTGCATGTTGGACCTGGGAATGAAAACTGGTCTGTACTGGATTAACTTTTTTCAGTTTTACCTCACTATCTGGGAAGTCCTCCACATTCTTGTCAATATGTTTTTTCTATACTTGCCATATTCCGTGTATCTCAAATTTATCTTTTTTGCCACGTCCCAAAATGAGGCTTCATTTCCTAAAACAAGATTTGTTTTCTAAATATTTGTGAACTTTTGCGAAACTAGAAGTTCTATTTCCCAACTTCCTGGGTCTGTTATATATGGATGAGACGATGATAACATTATTTTCAATCGAAACTGTTTAAGGATATAATTAATTGCATATGGATATGGATGCAAACCTTGTTTACAATTCCAACAATTGAAGATTTCCGTGGGTTTAATCCATGGTTTGCTATTTTCTTTTATTCTGTTTCAATCTTTCTTTCTCAATGAAACGGTAGCTAGCTGATCCAGTTCTGTTCTATAGCACTATATGTCCAGGAGTTTCTGGAGGTTTGGATCTATTGGAGATTATGTTTGCGTTAATGATGCAATACACAGATTTCAGTCTCTACTTAACAGCATTGACGTTGAATAAATGAACCATTTTATGTCCAGCCTCACTGCTTCTATGGTATTCTGAGTTCTGAAAATTGGTTTGCTCAATGGTGCATATGCTTTAATGTTAATTTATTTTCCCTGTTAGCACCTAGGCAGATGCATTTATTTCTTCTTTTGCCTCTCTGATGACACTCTTTGTCTTGTTTTACATGTGATGTTTTAGCCAACCCAGCAACAAACACGGTACCGTAAATCTCCTTATGCTCCATCAGATGGTGAAGGTATGCATCATTTATTGAAGTTTGACTAAGGATCATAGTTTGTATATTACTTTGTCTATGATTACATCAGTTTCTAGTTTTGTTTCTATACTTTTTCTTTTTTGCTAGAGGTTTGTTTTAAAGAATTGTAATGGGCTTGAAAGTTTTGCTGCATAACCCATATTCTTTTTACTACCGGATAACTTGCTCTTCTGGAATTAGCTTGGGGCAATTATGCAGGCGAAAGATAGCTAACCCGTATCTTTTTTTGTTGTGAAGATGGAAATACTCCCCCACCAGAAGAAGCGACTACCAACGAATGAGAAACATGTATTCATCGTTTTATTAATGGAAGCGTCTGATGCTACCTGCACTATAATTGTTGTCGAGTAAATTCTGCTAAAATAAAAATATCGAGAAAAGTTATTTAGTGCTGCGTAGAGAAGAATGAATCTGTATGTTTGTACTTGCTACTGTATTTCCCCTGATTGAGAGGTTTTCACGAGCTTATTTCTGCTGTAAACTATTTTCTGGTGTCCAGTCGACTATGAGTTAAGAATAGAGGTTTTCCAGACGGAAATTGGAAATCCAAATTACATCATTTATCCTGTGTGTTTTAACTATGACGCATCTGGGCTACTCGAGCCTCGTGTTTCAAATGAGAGTCGTGAACACAAGTCTGGATGATCTGAGAATGTTTACTCGTTTGTTGTTGTTTGTTCACTCCTAGTTCTGGTTTAGCTAGTTTTTCCCAGCAATATGGCCTCTGGGAAAAACTCGTGTTGCATACAATCTTTTTTGCGCGCCCATGCGTGGAGGGCGTGTGCCGAGTGAATTTGCTTAATTTGTGTGATTATGCTTTCATAAAAATAAACTTATAACTACATTCAGTAAGGAATTTGAACTAAATTTGTTGTGTGCTTATTGTCCCTTTTCACTTAGCGTACATTGCCCACGAAGCGTTGATGTGGTGTTCAGATTGTTTTTTCACATCTAAATCAACGAATACGAACAATAGTATATGATGTTTGGTGCTTTAAGGTAGTCAATGTTTCCAAACTCATTTCTTAGCTTAGGCCAAGACGAGTCATTCCAAACCAAAAAATGGAACTATAAATGAAGTTTCACAAAGATTAGGGACTCAACTGCAAATCAACAAACACCTCAAGGGCATTCATTGGTCAGTCACACACCGTAAAAGAGGAAAACCCACGCTCTGGAGATGAAATCCTCCTCCTTTTATACAGTGCGCATATATGAAGCAAGCACAAAGGAATCACAGTTGATGGCGTGAGTGTGCGAAAAACCTGTACAGATTTGTTGCAGTGAGTGTGAGATCTCCTGCACAATGGCTCACCGTAACAAGGCTGCCCCTCAATCTCACCCCCTACCTCTAGTCGTAACACTCAACTGCATCGAAGACACAGTTCTGGAACAGGAATGTCTATCCGGCGTGGCGCAGGTCGAGCACGTGCCTCTCAGCCAGCTCGCAGACTCGCGGATCGAGTCGGCGGCAGCTGTTCTCCTCCACTCCTTTTCTTTCCTGCCACGCGCTGCTCAGCGCCGGCTCCGTCCATGGCAGCTGATCCTCTGCCTCGGTTCATCCGACCGCGCCGTCGACTCGGCTTTAGCCGCAGACCTCGGGTTGAATCGGATGGTCCACGTAGACGTGAGCAGAGCAGAGGAGGTGGCGGATACCGTTATGGCGCTTATTTTGGGGCTGCTTAGGCGTACGCATCTGCTGTCGAGACACGCGCTCTCGGCTGCCGGATGGCTTGGCTCGGTGCAGCCGCTGTGCCGTGGAATGCGCCGCTGCCGTGGATTGGTGTTGGGTATTGTTGGTAGATCTGCCTCTGCAACATCTTTGGCTAGCAGGAGTTTGGCGTTTAAGATGAGTGTTCTGTATTTTGATGTGCAAGAGGTATGTTTTAAGTAGAGTTCAAGAAAACAAATACGTTGTTTATAGAAGTTTGTCTATTTATTTATCTTTTCCTGCTCATATTTTACCCACATTAGTGAGAATTGTTCCTGCTATGATCTAATGATGACGAGGTTTCTATTTATGTTTTAATGCGCGAGCTATTGGCTTATAAAGTTGTAAACACTATAATTGTGTTGTCGTTAGTTTATAATGTTCTAATTGTGGTTTATTTTACTGTTCTGCTATAATGTTATGAGTTTCTTGTTATTTTGATCTGTCTCTAATAATTTTACATGATTCTTCGGTTACAATGCATATCAATTGTGTTGTAGCTTACAGAATTTATGTGTTTATGCTGACATATGTGTTTTACATTTCAAGTTTCTGGTAATTATGCTTATGATTCAATAAAAGTGAATATGCTGTGTAACTTTAATCAGTTTTCATTGCTTCGCTGATATTGATTTACCTAGTGTTATAGATATTTTGGTGTATCACTGTCTTTTCTCGTTTAGGGGTGAGTTAGCATAAATGTTTCAATATGCTAGTAATATTGATCTTGTCAAAGCTCCAAAACATTCTACTATTTCTTTCTGGGTAATTGATAAATAGATGTGATTTTGGCTTCATTATTGATTGGGGAAATTGAAATTCTTTTGATGTTTGGAACCTAATTAGTAATATTTCCTTTTTGATGAATTGTTTTGTTATTTAAGTTTGATCATGCATGCAGGGAAATGGTAAAGTAAGTAGATCTGCCATGACATTCCCAGCTTCAGCCAGAAGAATGGATACCCTTAATGACTTGCTTGCTGCAAGTGACGTTATATCGCTGCACTGTGCACTGACTAATGAAACAATTCAAATTATCAGTGCAGATTGTTTGCAGCACATAAAGCCTGGTAAATTATTTAATAATGGTTCATGACATATTTTGATGCTTGACTCTTTCACCAGCATCATCATGAGGGTAATACTACGATGCAGGGGCGTTTCTTGTGAACACTGGTAGCAGTCAGCTATTGGATGATTGTGCTGTAAAACAACTTTTGATTGATGGTACTCTTGCCGGCTGTGCCCTGGATGGTGCAGAAGGCCCCCAGTGGATGGAAGCATGGGTATGATGAATAGTCTTTTAGGGTATGCATTATGGAAATGTAGTTCGTTTGTTGCATTTTGTGATAACTATCTGTAATGAAACTGCAGTTAATACATTGTTTCCCTACCTGTTGTGCTGGTTCCATGAACTTGGAGTGAAATGGTATCAGTAAAAAAATACAAGGATACAGCTATAATGTATGCTTTATCATCTTTCTGGGAAAGAAAAAAACTAGGCTGCCTGAGGCCACTAGAAATCACCAGAGTAGTTCAGTATCAAGGCCTAGTGTAATCTCTGTGCCACATTGTGTTGGTTGCTGATCAATTGAAGGAAAATAAGGCTTGTGTTCCATTTTTACAGAAATTAGCAATATGATTTAGTTAGCTTAGTTGCTTTATTTAGGGGTTATGTTTAAATATGACTTGTCTAAAGTGGGCCTATGTGGAACTAGTCATTGGACGCAAAGTTTGTGGAGCTTTTTGCTTTAAACATTCTGTCAAAGTGAGAGAGCATTGTGATAGATGATAATTCACGGATTTTATCTTGTATATTGATTGTGTTTGAAGTAAGATATTGGTTGCAGATTAGTGAGACAGAGCTATGTGGATGGTATCATTTGTGCATCCTGGAATTGGTTCTGCTTTTCTTTAATTTGTCATTGCTACACAAATGTAGCAATGACTGAATCTGAGAGGCATCTTACTGGAATTGTACATACCAGTTTCTTGTTTTCTTGACATAAAACGTGCTTATTCCAGTTTAAAAGCTTCGAGGAGCAAACTATGGACAATGATGATATTCAAATACATAAAGTAGATATTACTTCAAGCTCAATACGTTTTCTGCTCATTTTTGCACATGCCTGTATGTGGTACGTGCTATCATGATTTGTGGAAATACTCAAGCAGATGCACGTTTCTGTTCGAGATTCACTTAAATGGGTTCCATAGACAATTTGATGCTATACTACAAGAGAATATATATGAAAATTGACATTCCTAAGGACCATATTTTTTATTTTCTTTTCTGAAATTTTCATTCCTGAACTGATTTCAGGTTAGGGAGATGCCAAATGTTCTGATACTTCCTCGGAGTGCAGACTATAGTGAAGAAGTTTGGATGGAGATAAGGGAAAAGGCAATTTCCATACTACAGCGATTCTTCATTGATAATCTCATCCCAGAAAATACTGTGTCTGACGAGGAGGAAGAGGACAGTGTGGTGGGATATGAAAATGAATCGTGTAACAAATTAGGTAATGAAACTTCATTCCAAGGCTCTGTTAGTGATAGAGCGAATGAGAATATTCAGTTACTGGCTGAAAGCTCCCAGAAAAAGGTGTTGAACCAGTCGGAAGATGCTTCATCTCATAATCAAGGCTCTGTTTTATCTCAAAATGCTTTGAGTAGATCTGAAATAAAGCGAAGCAGATCAAGTAAGAAGGCAAAAAAGAGGCATGGTCGCCAAAAATCTCAGCATAAAGCAGATGAGACTTTGACTTTTGGAAAAGAGAGCACTACATACAGAGAAGATGATGCTAGCTTGAGTGGCACAGATCCAGCTTTGAGTTCTAGTTCACGTTGTGCTTCTCCTGAAGATTCAAGGAACAGAAAGACACCACTTGACTCTAAAGTAGAATTACCTCCGGACCTGCTCTCAGTAGAACTTGGTAAAAAATCAGGCGAACTGCTGAAAGATGGTTATATAATAACCCTACATGCAAGAAGTCGTCCTGCACTTCATGTCTCTAGGCAAAGAGTTCAAGGGGGTGGTTGGTTCCTCGACACATTGCCTAATGTAACAAAAAGAGATCCTGCAGCACAGTTCCTGGTTGTATTTAGAAGCAAGGTATGTAGATGAGAATTGTTGATTTGCTTTGAACACGTTTCTTCTATTCTGATTGGCCTGCCCATGTGCCTTTAACATACTAAAACTTTGGGAGAAACTAGAGCAAGCCAAGGATGATAATTGTTGAGAGGGGAAACCAAGGAAGCTAATTGTTCCAACTGTTTCTTTGGTTTCTCTAATTGCAGGATACAATTGGTCTTAGATCATTTACTGCTGAGGGAAAATTGTTACAGGTATTGCTTGGATTGCATTATATTTGTTTCTTTTGGATATTTTATATAGCAAATGACAGTCTTATTTCTTGAAATATGTCTTCTAAGCTTGCACTTTCACATTGCAGATAAATAGGAGGATGGAATTTGTATTCGCTAGCCATAGCTTTGATGTCTGGGAGAGCTGGACAACTGAAGGTTCTCTGGAAGAGTGCAGGCTGGTGAATTGCAGAAATCCTCTGGTTAGTTGATATTAACTCCACAGAATATTATGGATTCATCAATTGTGGTTCAAAATCCATCTAAAAGTGAAGCCATAATTGCAAAAAGTACACCTATCACGTTAGGTACATAAAGTGCTTAATGACACATTTGCAGTTTTAAATGTCTTAGAGGTAGATCTTAATCCTAGAAGTGGACAATGTCCATGAATGAGGGAATTCATGGCCTGATTTTGAGCAAGTAAGGACTGAAAACACACACAACTAGTTACATCCAGCTTATCACGTGCTCCACCACCCTTCTTGTGTTGCTGGAGCATTGTTCTCTTTGTTTTCTGGAGCGCCACAATCAAAGTGGAGGATATATTTCTGTTCTTGGCATCTTGCATACTTGTTGGGTGGAGGTGGAGAGAGCTTAGTTTGGTTCTTTTAATCAAAATACAGAAATGCGACATTGCAACATTCCTCTCCACTCTAAGTCCTAATACATACACATACACATACACATTATCCTCCCTGTCTCGGTGCTAAAATATGCTCTGATCATCACGATTTGCAGGCGGTGTTGGATGTACGCATTGAAATTGTTGCGGCTGTAGGTGAAGATGGTGTTACTCGCTGGCTTGATTAGGTACTGTAAACTTGACTTAATACAGTTCTGACACATGCATGACAAATTTGTCGAGGCTGAGGTGTGATGTATGCGAAGAGCTCATAATTTAGGAAGAAATCCATTTTCACACTGGATTCAGGGATGTATTTTTTCGTATTCCAGACTGCGTTCTAGCTGCATGATTGATGCATATCGTTAATGGAAAATTCAGGTCGTTTCCATGCTCCCCCCAACCCCTCATCTCATAGTCATGTGTCTCCCCCATATCTCTTGCAGTGGAAGCAAAGGAACGGTGGTAATAATTGGTGAGATGTGATACATTCTTGACTTGGGATCTGGGGTACCACTTCAAAGACACTATTCTCTGGTTGGGATGCCATACTGCAAGAAACTTGTCTCATTTCACAGGAAAGAGGCAAGATTCCTCAATATTGTCAGTTACACTTGATTTTCAGCGGACAATTAATATCATTTTGGTTATGGTTCTTGTCTTGTCTCCAGTCACACACACAAAGAAAAGAAATTGCAACCTCAAAAAGGGCACTACTAATAGTAGTAACACAATCCAACTATTTTAAAGTTTGATCTTATAAACATCAATAATAGAATACAAAAGAAAACAGCAAAGTTGGCCAAAGCAAAGACCTTCCTACTTTCCCTATATTTGCCCCAACCAATTTTATTTTTCTTTTCTTTATCAACATAGATTATTTGTTATTGCCGAAACTCACAAAGTTAACATAATAGGGTCAATTATAGTTAATTTTCTTGATGTTTTGTATAATTTACGAATATTTATTTGCTGTTTGAAAAATTATAAATAATTTTCTTAAATGAAAAATAATTATATGTCTCTAGACAGTGAGTTGAATATTACTATTATACTTTACATCGTTTTCCAAAAAAATTAAATAAATAATATTTGAAAAAATATAAAAAAATTAAGGATGAGTAAAATAAATAATTTATAGAAAATTTTAATCTACAAAATAAAATTTAAAAAATATATATAATTCATAATTTTAAAAAAGTATTTTAATTGGTTTTATTATAAAATTTAAATAAAAATATTAAAATCATATAATAATTTCTTAACAAGGAGGAAGCATTTGGGGTTGTAGTTCAGAATATAGCAACATAGTTTGGTTGGGAAACGATTTAACCATCCAAAGGCACCGGGACACATCAGCAAGCAACCCATCACCGGTTTCCACCACGTGTGCGGCTGAGATCTCCCACTCCCGCTCCCCGACAAAGTTGGTTATTCTCTACATAAAGCTAATTTCTGCTCCTAGGTTAACATGAGTCTATGCTTGGAGAGCTTTAATTTTCATCTGCACGTAAACAAAAGGATGCGGAATAGGATTCTGGTTGGAGTTCTTAGAAACAAACTCTCCGAGACTCCAAAGCTCGGAGTCTCTCTATTCGCTGGAGTGTACATTCTGTGGAATCCCTATTGTGAAGTTCAACCAACTGAAATAGATGTAAGAAATTTAGAAGGCTTGTCCCTTGAGCCCTCAGTTTGCCTGCTATACAACAAGATGGATGTGTATTCTTGTGTTACTGTAGGAGAAGTTTCTTTGCATGATGTAGATGCACTGTGACTTGAGAGAGCTTTTTTGTTACTTCGAGCTTGCTCTTTGACTCTTTTAACATAGACAGGGTTAATACCATGTCTAAAACCTTTTCTTAATCCAACAGTGGTACTGATAACCTGCAAATTTGTTTGTAAGGGCAAGTACTTTAAAGTGAGCTCTGGCCTCGTCTAGGATGAACGCTTGTCATATGAACGCAACAGGAAAATATAAAGGAAAAGGTTTTCTATGGGCTTCAGAAACTTCACAATGGTGACGCTGTGTTTAGTGCATATCATAAGAGTAAGGCTTAGGTACTTCTAATGATGAGGATTAATGGGAAATCAACTGTCACTGCAAATTCAGATGTGGATGTATGCACCATAAGAGATTATGCTTTGGTAAAACGAAAACCCCAGAGAGAGAGAAAGAGAGAGAGATGGCACCACTGTTGAATTGTCGCAATCTTCCATATACACAGACCACCAAGAAAGCCCTTATATATTCTCCCACAATTTCAATGTCATCCCATATTACAGACAGATGAACTACATTCTATAGAGTTTGTCACCGGGACACATGCCTGATCCTTCTGCAAAGACGGTATATTCACAATCAACAAGGATGCACCACCAAGTGTAATGTAATCAACTATCTGTATCGAAGACCCATGTCTACTTCATGACCATACATCCCTTGGCTATGACCAGGAGCAAAAGGGTGGATTTGCCTTGAGTTTGCCCGGAGCTCCACTTCTATAAACCTTTGGAGAGCCTCAGGAGGATTGGCTGCGCAATCAATATCAAGCACTTGTTCAATCATAAGAACTGGAAAAATCTATTCAACAAAACAATTCTTATTCTCAAGATCTGATTCAGCTCCAAGTCAGTGAGGTTGAGGTGAATTATATATATCACAACTATCAAGACACAATGGCAAGCTAAGAAGAGCACCTAACTGATCATATTTGATAGGCCTAAGAACTTGTAGGGAGTAGTTCTCCAAAAGATGGGCTGTCCCTTGGGATGGTACACTTATAAAGGTAGAAGACATTCAAGATAAATCAAACTAGCAACTCTATATGCTGGACAACCAAAGTCTATTTAATTCTTTCGAGTTCTTATGTAATACCAGTTAACGTTATTGCTCTTCCAAAGTAACACTTACCAACACCTCTCCTCAGACAAAGTAAAAAAAGTAGTAACTTGCCCTGATCTTTAGATGATTCTCATGCTAGCATGAAGTGTAGTGGGAAAGATATCCCTGATTATTCTAAAAGCCAATTTTAAAAGAAGGAAAGATAAATATCTCCCATTTTATCTCGTTATAGTGAAACAAATTAAAATTAGTAGAGTTAGAGTCTTTACCTGGGATTGGCGCACCACGGCTGCCCATGGTTGGTTGACGGGGCCCAAAAGGGAAACCTTGCATTTGATTCATTTCCTGGATAAAACCAGTTGCTTGGTTGCTGTGCTGGGAGACTGGACCACCTCTTGGAAAGTCAGGTAACATGTGTGGAGGATTGTTCCCTGAGATTTGCATCTGATGCAGCATCGACTGTTGAGAAGGAACATCAAATCCAGCAATCCTTACATTTGGGTGATGGAAAGGAGGCCGAATCATACTTGAAGAAAATTGGTGATTGGCTGGAGAATCATGATTATTAATGGGCTCTGGACCCAAAAACTTCATACGGGAATTCATGTGAGCATGATGTGGTTCCAAGTGAGGATATGGTGGCTGCCTCACTTTGGTCATTTGCGGCTGAAACAATGGCGATGAGTGCTGCACCTGAACATTGCCATAGGCAATTTCAGGCTCCATTTGTTCATAAGAATTACGAGCAAAGGGCAGAGTTTCTAAACCTTCGATGCGTCGCTTGTCTTTAACAAAAGCACCGAGAGCAGCAAGTTTATCGGATAAGTTGATGGGTATATCTGAAGAAAGATTTATATTGGTAATTGAATTACCAGTCGGCATAAATGCCAGCATCCGTTTATCCTGAGTGCCACCAGCAGACATTAAGTTCTCTTCTTCAGGCAGTTGAAATTCAACAACCCTTTCCAACCCACAGTGCTTGGGGACTGCTTCAGTATGAAGCTTTGATGTAGTTATTCCAATCGTGGAGTCCTCAGAGCCATGCCAGCTCTCAGCCTTACCCAGTTTTGTACGCTGTCTATGGTTTGAAGGTGCACTGAAGTCATGACCTGGTCTCTGAAACCCAGTTTCATCAGGTGTTGAAGAAGCAATGTCATTATTAGTGATTGGAAGAGGTAATCCATGCGGATCTGGAGCATCAACTTCAGCAGTCCCAATTGAGCCCTTCTGGACAGAAACAGGGGCCTCAACTGATTGTAGCTCTTTCATAAAAGCAGTTCCGAATAGTGTTTCAAGAGTGAGTGTCTTGCCCAAATTGGGTATAACCTTATTGTTCTCTTCCCCTTGAGCTTTGTTGGCTACTGCGGGCAAATCATTTTCTTGCGAAGATGGCTGTTTATCAGCCAAATTGATATCAACATCAGAGCTTACAGTAGTAGTATTCTGGTCTGTGCTCTTCTGCAACATAGAGAGCAGTTGTAGAGATGCGTGATCATCAGCACGTGTGCTTGGTTGATTGGTATTTGTAGAAGTAGTACCCCAGTTTCTTAAGCATGGTTGCACGTTTGTCGTCTTTGCATGGTACTCTGATAAAATTGATTGTTCAAGGTCTTCACACGTAAGTACAGTCGGAATCCCCTCCTCTTTGTTGTTAATGCATGCTTGGTCAGATACCCCATCAGCTGCAGATAGCATGTCAAGTTAATTTTATTAGATTGTTTAAAGGTCTTATAGGAGACATCATGCACAAAGAGTTGTCCTGTTTCTGCATCAGAAACTTTCTACTTGCCTTTATCACCACTGACTATCAATGATAGCAGACCGTTTGGGCTGGTGGATGAAACAACACCAGGGACCTTTGCTTCTGCAGAGTTTGAAGCAGAAAATTAAAACCATATGTAAATAGAATACTTTCAAGACGTTTGCTATATCAAAACGTAAAGGGTGCAATTATACCTTCCTCGAAAAACCATTGAGCAAACTTTGACGACTGGACAGAATTGGGGCTCCATGTACCATCAGGTTTACTATCATGATGCTTGATGAAAACAAATCCAATGAAGTTAGCAGTAACCGACACAAATCATTTATCTCATAAGGAAAAGATCGTGGAAAGGCTTAATACAATAAGTGCAAGCAAACAACAGAGGACATCAAATTACCCAACTCATTAACCAATTCATAACAATGTGAATAAAGTCTCATCAAAATGTAACACATTGTCCTCAAATAAATGAAGGTAAGTCTTAGGAGACCACTGGCAACCGCTATAGTTGTTTATGGAAAAAAGGTTCCAATGTAAATCACAAACTATGGCCAAAGTGTCACATATTGGCTAGTACCAGCCAGCCTATCCTGGTTGCTCGAGTATTTGGCTTTCTGTTTTGACGGAGCAAATGCCCCGTCTCTCTTACCATTTGAAGGTCAAATATTTGGCACCATAAACGGCATCCTTGTGATCATGAATAGTTAGTTCCTTCAACAGTTCATATTCCTGATGGGTTTACCCTGGGGTGGCAAACTGGTGGAGGATCCAATCTTAATTGAATTGAAACTTCTACTGATGATTCAAAATGAATGAGATATAACAGTAACATAACAATCTATTCATGTGGATTCTTATGTTATTTAAGAATTTATAATGAACATTATTCTGAATCAAAAACTTATTTTCCTATTTCAGGATTTTTAGCTGCTGTGTTTGTTTTCCTGTATCTAATCAATCCAAATGATCCAGACTTCGAAGAAATTACCTCAAGAATTTTGGAAATATATTAACCAAAATCTTTATGGACAACACTTGTAACAATGTTCGCATAAATCTTGAATCAAGAATAGGATATTTATTTTATACTGTAGAACAGAAAAAGAACATGCCAAGCACATATGGTGGAACAATGAAGAATATAACTGACGAATTTGTGCATCTGAGAAGCATCATGATATTTAGTAGGTTAGGTGGACTACAAAGATTCTTTTACCTTCCAAAGAAGGGGGCACGACATGTTTTAACATTTATAAGGATATGCATTAACCAGCTATGAGTCTGGGTCACACAAGAATGCCAGTGAATTCGAATAAATGTCGTTGCATGAATTTCAATGTAGAGTGGTGAGCCAGTTTCCTATGGGTATACAGGAGAAAATCCAGCTGGACTTGCAATTAGAGGATATTCTAGAGATCAGCTATTGAGCATAAACCCCCGTTTGTTCATCAATAGATAGGAGATAAGTGTATAGACTAGGAAAGCACTCTGAGACGATACATCCACCAGGAATGCATTTAAACTTTCACTTACCTCAGCTGAACTAGCATGACCATCATTCACAGATAATGTGCTACCAAGAATCTTTTCCAGAACTGAGGTTGAATGACTTCTATCAGAATCACGAACAGATTTGTCGTTGAACACCCTGGTAGCATTGAGTTCAGCAATTTCAGGATCATCCAGGGTTCCATGAGAATCTAAATGACCTGAAAGGCGAAGTAATTGATCTTCCATGCCAGGTTTCTTCTTAATGGGCACATCTAAACTGACATCTAAACCCACATTCCCCCCTTTGCTCAAAAAGAGTCCATGTTGTGCCTTCTCTGGAGGCTGGCTGTCAACTACACTAATCTCTTGAGATAACTGTCTCTCTGCACCATTATTAGTATTTTGATCAAGATTCTGTCCAGCATCTACGAGGCGTTTCCCTTTTACAGGTTTCTGCACCTGTAAAAGCACAAGATATCTAAACATTTCAAACAAACAGACAGAATAACGGTTACCACACAGAAGTACCAATTCATCCCCAAATTCATATCACAGCTGATTAGAGTCCATAATTTCTGTTTTACCAACAATTGCAATCATCCCTTTGCTGTTTTCATGATATTCAGATTCTTAATTCTTAAGGTTCTATTATAGTAGAGAAAAGCTCAGATAACAAGCATGATTTCATGGAGGCCTATACGCCAGCCATTACACAAACCATCGGGTTTGAATCCTAGTGAAACAGACCAACTACATGATGCATTTCTGGATAAAGGGATTTTTCCAAAACCTCTGTAGTAATGCCTTATACTTGGATTCAATTGCTTTTTGCTTTGTCTCAGTGTGTGTGGAGTGGAGGGTCAGCAGGGTAGAGGGAAATGCCTCTGTGGCAGCACAATGGATCCAATGGGGCAAATGAAGAGAACCTCTTTCAACTTTCTGATTCCATACTCATGCCAATCCAGTTCTCCAGGATAGTTATTTTGGAGATTCAGAGTCATAGTACACTCTAATCGTGCACATTCTTTAATTACTCATGATATTCATATATCGGAAGAAATTAGATAGTACCATTTCCTTGTATGACAAGCCAGTTATCCCCTGTTTCAATGAGGCCCTTAACTTCAAATACAACAGATTAAAATCTGCGTGTTACATAATTGGAGATCAAGACAATTCCACTGACCATTTACAGTATTAAGATGTCACACCTTTCATGATCCAAAAACTTATCCAACCTAACTTGAAATGGAAATCGTAGCATCAGAGACATGAAACCAGTAATGATGAACAGGATAATATTCATAACCTGATTAACCCCCACACGGGCACCAAGGAAAATTGGAAATACCGTGGACCCGTTTTCTGGTCTTAAGAAGAGAAGGCCCAAAATGCAAGAATAACAAATTAGAAGCAGCGTCTTGAGAGGCAGCAAAGCAGAAGAAAAACACAAGCAGAAAGGTAAAAATGCAGTCAGTTGACAGACCTTGGGCCATTAGCTTCTAGTAAAAGACAATCAATAAATTAACCAAAGCGAACAAGCCAAAAACACCTCTCTCAATATTAGGAACATCAGCTTGCAGTATAAAGGATCAATAAATTACCCAATGTCCATAAGTTGGCAACATTCTATGTTTTAATGGAGGAAGGAAAAGTGACCTTGCTCCTACATCTAATTAACACACCAGAGAAGACCAACAGACCAGGCCAAAGAGAACATAAAGCCATTTCTTGTTGGCTATCATCCATGAGAAATAGAAACTTTTGCAGAAAGCTCTAAAATAAACATGTTAGACTAAATAAATAGACTACAAAAGATGAAGAATGAAGATGTTGGACTACATTAATCATGGAAATTATGAGCATGTCATGGATAAACATTGCAAAGGGATACATGCATCTCCAACCAACTAAATTAGGCCAAAAGCAAAAGCAATGTGGAAGTACCATACCTCTGACAAAGAAGGATGAATCAGAGATTTCAATACAGAACTCTTATCCAGTGTATTGCTTTTGAAGCCAGGTGGAACAAGTGGTCTTGATGAAGGAGAGTGTGAAACAAAAGAAGATTTCTCTAAATCATTGCTCAAGATGGGTGCTGCAGCAGAAACCTCCATTTCATCATTATTGACACTGTTTTCCTCTTTGCTATTCACCAACACTTCACAAAGGTCTGAAACACCACCAGATTCGTGCTTTTCTAGATGTAATCTTTGCTTCTCCTGCAGAGCCTTTTGCTGTTCCTTCCTCATCATCTCAAAAGAAGCTGAAAAGAAGTTGCATTTAGAAAAAACAATAAATTAACCAAAAATAGGAACTACAAATGAACCCATTTAGAATAAACTAATACCTCTTCTCCTCCTCTCCTCTTCTGCTCTATCCTCACTAGTACACTCTACTGAACCAAAAGTTTCATCGTTGTAGGCGTCAGTGTCTCTTCTTGAATGAGGAACTGCCTGAAAGATTATGAGTTACATGAGATAATGTTGACGCAACTGCAATCATTCTGGGATTTAACAATTTGTTATAAATAAAAAGATAAACGCAAAAACAATATAAAAGGGGAGGAAAGAAAGAAAACTATATAAAATAAATGAGCTACTAGAATTTTGTTCGTAAAATACAATAATTACTTAACCTTGTAAGGCCTTGGAGGATGATATGGCTCACTACTCCTGCCAAGTTGATGGTGCTCATTTGCTTGCACCTTTGCAGCAGAGATCCCAGCTGCATATCCAGAGGGTCTTGGAAATGAACCACTTCCCAGAAGCCCATCATGCTCAGGAGTCTGCCATGAGCGTCGAGATTGATGACCATAACACCTTCCAGAATCTACACAAGACTTATTAAGCAATGAATAGAAAAAATAAAATAAATCCAAAACTCATATTGACGAGAAAAAAGAATGATGGAATGAAGGAACAGAAGCACCATATAGGGGAAGTTACTATATGTGGATATCACACATACACAAAACTTACAGCCTTCTCCATGGTGCTGTAATCTTATTTATATAAGAATATTTAGAATTTCCCACACTACAATTCAAAAGTTAGATGATTTTCATTGAAAAAATACCCACCAAATCACAGCAACTGTGTGGTAGGTAGCACAAATAATGATAAAGCAAGATCCAAGAAAATGGGTTTCTCTTTACAGGGCCTAAGCTCCAATGTGCGAGAAGCCATGAGAAAGAGAGGCAAACGATGGTTGAGAAATTATCATAAACATAGGTCATGGATTCAGTCCACAGGTTCATCCAACAGAAAGCATGGGAAACTGATTAAGTAATTAAATATTAGTTCCTCTCAGGTGCTGCCTAACTGGAAACAAAGCTGTCTACTTGCATGCAACTCGACGCACAAAGATATTTTACCCTCAGTCTATTCCAGCCCCATAGTATGAGTGAATATATTAGGAACTTGGTTGACCAATTTGAAATATCTGATAAATTGTGAAGTTCAGTGGCCATGGAAACAGGGTTCAATGGGTATAAAGGTTTCTCCACAGCACTTTAACTAAGAATATAACTAAAGAATGGAGAAAATGCTTAGCAGCCATTGCATCCCAAGTCTGTTCTCTGGCCTCTCTAATTCTTATTGTGCTTGGTATAAAATGATCCCATCCTCATTCTGTGTCTCAGATCCAACTGCAAATATAATAAATATACTTACTATAAACAAGGCATAAACCTATGGTTTCACACCAGCATTTGTTCTTTGATTCATCATGTTGCCAGCAGATACATGCTGACATTTAGAAATGATAGACATTCTTGTCAATCAATAGCATGACTAGCAGATCCACTCCACGAGGTTTAATATAGAGCAAGTGTATTGCTATAAATGACTTGGGATAAACCAAAAAAACATATATCTGGCAATATCTTTTCTCCTAAGAACAGGGAATATGACCGATGAAGAGACATGGCGATCAAGGACAATTCATGTGCCTCACAATGAAGCTGCTTTCATCCCAGACAGCAAAATTCTATGGTGAATCAGCTTACAAGGATTATGGCTTTCCCGCACTCTCCTTCAACTAGAGCTCTCAAGCAGGCTTCATTTGAAAGCCAGATTTGATAGTGCAGGAGAAAACTAAAGCAACCAGAAAACTGAATATATATGTCTCTTAAGCCTACAGAGGAAAGCTGAACACAACCTGACTCCCTGTCTGATTGAGAATCACTGTCTCGATCACTTCGCCCCGATGAACGGCTTCCCCATTTTCCAGAAGTGCCTCTAGGGTAACTACCAGAACCCCCCCGCGTAGGTGGAGATGAGCCATATTCAATACGCCTGAAACCATGCACTGGCAAGCTCCCTGGGATTCTTGGTCGATCTGGTAGTCTTAGCAGGGCATCCTCAAATTCACTGTTCAAATACAACAGATACACATAGTCAAAACTCAAAACATGAAGGAGGCTTCTAAGAACGGTGAGAGATTACAACACAATAAACTACCAAGTCAATAAAGGAAAAACACATAACTGGAAGTCTGATATCAATTATTTTTACGATGTGAAAGCCATCTTATAGCATTAGGGACTATTCAGTAGCTCTTTACCTTATCAGAGACTCATCAAAACCACTTGGCAACTTTTTGCAGATATCCAAATTACTCAGAGACAATAGGAAATCTCTCGAATAGTATATCTTCCGCTTCCTGAATCATCAAAGATCTTTATGTCATTCACCATCAGAAACTATAATCATCACTCAAGATAGTTTGACATAAAGCAAGATAATTACGTTAAAACCACATCAAGTTTTTCAGAACCATTGTCCAGGGACCTCCGATCTTCATATCCCAAGCTCATTCTGCAATTTCCAATAAAAACTAACTTCCACAACCAAACAAATGCTCTAAATCAACTCAAATCTCTCCAACACCACCAAACCTAACTCAACCGTTCATATACAACAGAAGGAACCGTTCCCCAGAAAATCAAATCAACCTCAAATTCCTATCCTCCGAACTGTAACTCTCTCTGAATTCATTGGGCTGGTTCAATACATATTCAAGTCAATTCTAATACTTAAGCTAAATTGATCGACCTCAACCAAGACCAATGCCCTAATCCTACCAAAATCCAATACACAATAGTTGAAATTAACGTCCTCCTTCTGCCCTAATCCTGAAACACTAAAACCCCAAATTCCCCAACAAACTTTACACCCTTCGCTTCCTTTACAATCTAACCTAACCAAGGTATCAACCTACGGTTTCCATTTATACATGGATCGAGATAGATAACCATAAAAAGGAAAAATAGGGTTTAAAATTTCCGCAATCTTCTTTTCCTATTTAACCGATCAATCATGTGTTGGGAAAAAGACAAAAGTGGTAATCTCAAACATCTATATGTAGACTATTTGTACGGATATGGAGCAGTATATATATACATACATACATGGAACCTGTATATATATATATGTAGGTATATATATATATATATATTTATGGATTTGTTTGTGAAACGAGGGAAGAGAGCAGGACCAGGGTCGGGGTGGGGTTGGGGGGCGATATGAAACGAATTTTTAGAGACAGGGTGAGGAAATGACGTTAGCGACAGCCATTACAGACCTCCCCAAATAGGAGAGCGATTCACGCTCCGTACTACAGAGTGAAACCACGCGCCTGTGAAATAATTAATTATTAGTAATATGAGAACAAAAATATTAAGCTGTCACGAATTACAAAATAATAATAATAATAATAATAATACCATTATTTGTTGCCTGAACTTCACCATTTAAAGCAATGCTTGAAATTAATAATATCACATTATCACTTATTTTGACTACTACTTTTCCTTTCATCATCCCAAACTATATGTTACAAACTTTAACTTTTAAATTATTAAATTTTTCTATTTTTTTTATACATCAAATCATTCTTGTTAACACCTTTTTAATATTGTAACACCATGCTATAAATTCATTATTTCAATTTTAATTTTAAGTGTGATATGTCATATTCCAACACTATATATATAGTGTTTTAAAAATTTAAGTACACTTATGATTATTTCTTTCTTTTGTATCCTATATTCTTCGTTATATACACTATGGAATGCAATGTGATAACATATAATTCATTTTTTTTTTTTTTTGTGATGTTCGCATAATGGGTTATGACCTTTTTTGTCATCAGTATTTGGATGAAATGAAGGTTATATATCAAGTGGTGTGACTCTTACAAACTAGTTATTTTATTTTATGAATTTATATCATACAATATTTTTCTTAATTTGCATATCATTTTAAAATTAAAAGAGAATTTTATAATAAAACATAGCACAAGTATTTATCGACAGCATAATTAAGTATAAAAGCTCAACATCTCTTTTCTATTTAAGCATGTGTGCGAACGTAAACAAATTCAAATTGAGTTTAACTTAGGGGTACACAAATCAATTTAAATTTATGTTTTTATGAGTAGGTAAAAGCAGAAATTTTAATTTGGATTGAATTGATTATATATTAAGTATAATATATTTTATATATAATTAATTAATAATAACAAAATAAAGTAATCTATCACACTATATATGTTTGTGTAACATATTTATTTTGGATCGATTTTGGGTAATAATTTGGTCTGTACCGGCAGGAGGCACGATGGTAATTTTATCGACAGCGAGTCCCATTTTCCGAACTACTCTTATCCTCTTTTTCATCCGATACAAACCCACACAAGAGAGAACACCAAAGAGCAGCACCTCGCTTCAGCTGCAATGGCGTTATCTCCCGCGCTTTTACACTCCACCGCCTCCACATTCCACGGCCAATTCTTCGTTCGATTGCCCTCCGGTAACTTCTCTTGCCCTCGCTCCGGTGGCCTATCCGTCAAAGCCATGTCGTCGGTTGTCCTGGTGGAGAAAACCGAAGCCGAGAAAGTCAACCGGCTCAAGACCGTTTACCTCGAGAGAATCATTCCTTTGCTCAAAGAAGAGTTCAACTACACCAACATTCACCAGGTCTACTCAGCTATTCTCATGTTTCTGTTGAAAATTTCATTATCTATTTGCTTATGTATCAATTATTTCTGGAATTTTTCTGTGTATTTGAATTTAGTTTTTTAGCTCAGTATTTAGGATTGTTGCATTCCACGAATGGTTAGCGTGTATATTTCTGTGGTAATGTGTTTAATTTGGTGAATTGATGATGTGGCTGCTTATTTTTATCTGAATGCAACTGTAATGTTGGTGTAAGTTTTATCTTTCATTTATTTTGCTTGTTAAAGAATATCATGGAGCCACCCTTTGGTTGAACCCATGTGGATATAGTTGTTAAATTTCCTCTTTTCCACATGAATGTTGATGTTTTCGCAAAGCTTTTTTGTGGGAATCAATTCTAATTGCTAAGAGAATAGATTTCGGTAAACTGATTTTGGAACAATCGACAGTGTGGCATTGTGGTAGGCAAAGATTAACCAAGTTGCATCTTGCACAAAAATGCCACCACTGAGTCTGAGTGGCTCAAAAATAGTTTAGGCATCAAAACATCTCTGTCATTTCAGTGGATGGTCAAATATGATTTTCAGGGTGCTATGCATCAAAGACAAAATGCTGTTATTACATGTTGATTATTTAATTGAAAGCTGTATGGTTATCTGTGACCTTTATTCCAAAGCTTCTGAGATATTTACAGAAAATATTTGGAACTCTTCACATTCATGGTTAAGGTGCCTGATCTTCCCCTGTAGCTGTATAGGTACCAAAGATTGAAAAGGTTGTAGTGAACTGTGGAATTGGAGATGCTGCCCAGAATGCGAAGGGTTTGGAAGCAGCAATGAATGATTTGGCACTTATTACTGGACAAAGACCAGTTAAGACAAGAGCAAAGAAGGCCATTGCCACTTTCAAGATTAGAGAAGACCAGCCACTTGGTATTGCTGTCACCCTTAGAGGAAATGTGAGTTGTTTCAACTCCTACCACTGCATGATTTTTGCTCTTTGCAGTTGAAATTTTTGGTTGTGTTTGGTGGTATTTCGTAATAGATTGACTTGATAACACGGTGTATCATTCAGTATAGAGATCCTTAATAGGCTGACTGATTGACTGCCGTGATAGAGGTTCTAGTGCACATTCGCACATGATCAACCAACTGATGCTTATCAATGAAAAGAAAAAGGAAAACCATATAAGTGATATTTCTTTTTGCTTACACAATTTAGGAGATATTTTGACATTAAAAATGAGGGAAACTTTTGAGAGCAATTCCGGTGCCTTCAGCAGCTGAACGTATGCATTCCCCCTGCTCAACTCTGGTGAATGTCAAAGGGCATGTGCGAGAATGAACACTTTATGCTCCTTATCAGGAGGGAAAACTATGGTTGATTATTGAAAACAACTGATTTGCTTTTATTTGGATGCATAATCCACCAAGTGATGCACTTCTCCAAAAAGGTCATCGTTCTAGTTGCTGCCAATTGACATTTAACCTATTGATATTGAAGCAATTACATTGAGCAGCCATCTGCTTTGCACTCATCTTCATTTGTTGATGACAGGTGATGTACTCGTTTCTTGACCGGCTAATTAATTTAGGACTTCCCAGGACACGGGATTTTCAAGGGGTGAGCTCTAATAGCTTTGATGGAAATGGTAACTACAGCATTGGCTTCCGTGAACAGAGTGTGTTCCCAGAGATAAGTTATGATGTGCTTGGTAAGCCAAGGGGAATGGATGTTTGCATAACAACAACAGCTAGTTCCGATAAAGAAGCATATCGATTGCTGGCTCTCATGGGAATGCCATTTAGAGAAGGTAGTGGTCCCGCAACGGAGGTGCGAAAGAAGAAGCTCAAGGCTCATCATTTTGACTCAAAATCAAGATCGAAGCAAAGAACCAAGAAGAAATAGAATTCATTCATGAAGGAATTGTGAATTTTATTACCATCACTGGGCTCGTCCTATTTATTGAAAAATGAAGTTTGTCAAGTTTCTTATTAGACACTTTGAGGTGGCTATTTGTTCGTTAGTTGGCTGATTCTTGAAAATTTTGTTTTCCTCAATTCCGAAGTACTGTTATCGGATCATTTGACTACTTATGTTCTGTTCACCAATTCCATTGCCTGTAACTAGGTAAAATATCGCATCTTGCAGGGGCCGAGTAAAGAAGAATGTGTAGTTTGAAATTAAACCTATAATGACTGACGCCGATGCAAATATTAGGTTAGATTTTGATCGTTGGTTTCTTTTTGGAAAGTAAGAAAAATATTTGAGAGAATTAGATATATTTTAATTATTTTTTGTATAGATGAAATAACCCAAATAAGTAAAACAAACATGGTTTGACTTTTTTCTTTGTTTACTCGGGGTGTTCTTATTCTTGTAGGACAACGAAGGTCGATGATTCTTAAGATTGCCAAACAGTGAACCTCGTCCCACCCCCTAAATGATAAGCAACCGCGGAGCTGCTCCTTGTGTTCTCTTCTCTCGTGATTAATCTCTTTGTTCACACACACAACATTTTCAGTAGTTTATTTGTAAATTTGTGTATTAATTTTATACAACTGTTCACGTTCCGACATGATTTCATGTCGCGCTGTGGCGATCCTGCCAATGGCTAAACTGTCGTTTGTCAGAGCAGAGAAACCGTTGGCTCCAGATCTCGGCGCGGACCGTACATCCGTCAGTGGTGGCGCCACCTCTCGCCGGCGTGACCTCGTCTTCGTCGTCAATCCTCGAGGTCTCTCTCAATTTTACACGTTTCATAGTCTCGAGTGCATTTTCGGCTGCTCACTAACACCAGAGGCGAAACATATGCTTTCACCGACGTGCGGTGTATTGTATCTGTCTCTGAAGTTCTAAGCCTCATTGATTTTTCTTACTGCTTATATTGTTTCATTTGGTTTGTGATATTCATTTGTATTAAATAATTGTTAAAATTGATAGTTACTTTGTTAGAAACCAAACTGCGAGGAAGATCCAGCTTTCTTAATTTCTCCTCTCCTCTCCTTTTCACTCTTATCTGCTAAATGCTGGATCTAAACTGGGCATAAGTGGTTGAAATCGTTGCAGGAGCTAATGGAAGGACTGGCAAGGAGTGGAACAAACTGTTACCTTACTTAAGGTCTCGCCTTAGTTCTGATTGTAATGTGAGTAAAATTTTGATTGAAGGACTGTTTGTATATTTTTGGAGATAGAATATTGAGCTCTGAACTGCTTCATTTCAGTCGGTGGCCTATAATGAGTTTCTGAAAATTAAACCACCTTTTCTTGCTTATAACTTCCTTGAATCTCACAAAAGAATAGTTAGCAGTCTTGCCCCGCATTTCGGTCTTCCTTGTTATGATAGGACTTGACACCAACATATCTACATTAAACTTGTATATTTCTGTTACTGTTGGCAGTTAAAGTTTTATTATCACACTTAATTGATTTACCAATTTGCAGTTTAGTGTAGGATTCTGTAAAATAGCCCTACAACTTTGAACTGTATATTATGAATGAGCAGTTTGGCATGACAAATTCTATATCCAAAACATGTCTGTCTTATGTTAAGTCATTCAGAATTTGGCATTTGGGACTCATTTCTCATAGATTACTAAAATAATTTCTTAGTTGTAACTTCATCTGACCATTGAGAAGCATCATTAGCATGGGATGGGCATAAGATCTATCTTTCTGCTGTTGTCAGCAAAATTAGGAATATGGCGTCATTTGGCCCTCTGTTTTGTTGCTGATTGGTAATTGTAAAATATTTACAGCTCTGCACAAATTCTTCTTTAGACTTGCATTTGATTAACTTTATCAATTTTTTCCCCCTGATATTATGGCCAGATATGTGAATCTTTGACTACTGGTCCTTGCCATGCCATTGACATTACAAGGGAGGTGAGAGAGTTGGCTATTGTAATTATGACTGCAAGTGTGGAAATGTGGAAATTGAGTGATAGTATGTTGCCAGGCTATACGTGAGGGTGCTGATGCCGTCATTGCCGTTGGAGGCGATGGGACTCTACATGAGGTGTATTTTGTTGTTTGTCCTTTACCAAAACTAGTTTCCATTTCTGCATGAGCATATCTTTCTCTCACCAGAAGATGGTTAAAGATAAGCTGCGTGAACTCCTGAACTTGTTGCGCTGAGTACAATTAGTTGCCACCAGTACTCTTTATATATTTTGCTTTGCTTCATGTATGAAACTAATTGATGGTTGGAGCACATATATAGTGAGTCTATGGATGCATAGATAATCAGTGAGGTGCTGAGATTGATGTATATGCTATCTTCATATTGCAGTTCATAACTGTGGCCATGACCCTTTTCTTTACCTATGTTGTCCTCAAACAATAAAGAAAGTCCAATACTTTTGAATAATTTAATGTCATGATGAAGGTGGATTTTGATTATTAGAATGTAGGCTCTGGCTCTAAGCATAATTCTTCTCTTTCATAACTAAATAACCATGGTAACGTCATTTCTTATGAGCTGTCATTTTAATGCAAGTCAAACACTCTTTAGGTAGTACTACATGTGGTCTCATTTTGTCTCAGCGCCCTGTTAATCTGATAACTGCAGGTTGTTAATGGCTTTTTCTGGGGCGGGAAACCTGTTTCTAATCATG
>NC_026145.1:17884821-17931567 GCF_000512975.1 Sesamum indicum | reverse complement strand
TTCATATGTGATATATAGTTATTTGCGCTTAATTGCATTGTTGCCCTATATATTGTTTAGGGGTGGCAACACAAGGACTTTAAATATAGGGGTAGCAAGAAGTACCCCAGCATTAAAATTTTTTTGGTAATTGTACGACTCTGGCCACTGGATTTTTAAAAGTGGCAGGACTTTGCTTACATTGACAAAAATTAGGGTTTTTATTTTTGGGCTTTTGCTGATTGGATTTTTTTTTAATAAAATCAACTCCCAATAAGTGTTTAAATGGAAAAAACCCTGCCATATAAGCAATGCTGTGGAACAATTTTTTTTTTATTTGAATTTTTTATATTTTTTTATTTCTCTTCTGCCCGCATAACCGATCACATGGAAAAAAATTTCAAATTGCATAAAAATAAAATTTTATTCATATTATATGCTAACTGTCGTGGCACCGCATCTCTGAGTGTGTATACATAATTTTACACATTTTAAAATATATCATTTAAATATATATATACATAAAATATAAATACTTAAAATTATAAAATATTAGATTATTATATTATAGAAAATTTTAAATCATAAAAATGAAAATAATACAAATTTAAATAAAAATACTTCAAAAAGAATTAGAAATTCATCAATATTCAACAAAATGTAATTCAAAATTAGAATGGAAGGATTTTTTTTTTTTTATTTTAATTTATTATATAAAATAATAATTTTATTTTTATAATTATACACATAATAGAAACTTTCAAAATTAATTTGATTTTAATTTTTTTATTTTAATTTATTATATAAAATAATAATTTTATTTTTATAATTATACACATAATAGAAACTTTCAAAATTAATTTTATATGATTTTACTTTTTTTCATATAAGTGCATACGTGGCCATAAAAAATAAAAAAAATACCCAGTTAGCAAAAATCCCTAATTTTTGTCCACGTAAACAACTTCCGACCACTTTTAAAAATCCGATGGCCGGAGTCCTACAATTGCCAAAAAAATTAATTCCCGAGTACTTTTTGCTATCCCTATATTTAAAGTCCTTGTGCTGCCACCCCCAATATATGGGTAAGTAAATGCAATTAACCGAGTTATTTGTGAGGTGGAATTCTTTCTTTTTCTTTTTTAAATTGAGGGATGTAATCATTGGGAGCATGGTTGGATTTGTTGTCCTCTCTACAGCTTATTCCCTTGGGAACTGGTTCTGATTTTGCCCGAACATTTGGCTGGTCAGTTCGATCTCCAGGTTCTCGTTTTCCTAAATGAGGTTTTCTTGACTTGTAATTCCTTAGATCACTTGAATGTTAATCGGATTATATGCTTGCTTTTGTCCTATCAGGAAAAATGACCCTCATGATGCTATTGAACGCATTGCTATAGGTAGTCTGCTTGTGCTGCTCTATGAGGATTCTCTTTGCTGATATTTGACTTTGCCCAAATCGTACTGAAATGCAACCCTATGGCATTAATTGGTTCTTGTGATCCTCATTCTAAGTTATTTGCAGGGAGGAGATCTCACATTGATGTTGGAGTTATTACTGGAGAAAGTGGAGAACCACACTATTTTATAAATGTAGCCGACGTTCATTTGTAAGCATAAATTTGTTGGCATTACATAAAACTGTGGCCTTGACTGGTCAACGTATCTTATTCTCTCAACCTTGCAGGAGTGCAAAGGCTGGTTATTACGCATCAAGATACAAGAAGTTCAGAAATCTATGTTATGTTATAGGTGCTTTGCAAGCCTTTTTTGGTCATCATAACAAGGATCTTAGAATAAAGGTATTCATCTAGAAATTTTTTCTGAGTTTTTCTGTGTCTACACTAGTTTATGTTGCATTTCCTTTGACTTTTCCTAATAAATTTTACACCATTTGTCAATCTCGTCGAGATTGACAATGGAGATTGGAAAGTTTACCCCCAGGTAACAGCTATTTGCATTGGGAATGGCAAATACTTTGGTGGTGGAATGAAGATTACACCGAATGCCCACCCATCTAGTAGGAACTTTGAGGTGGAATAAGTACCTGTTTCGCTTAATGCGGCCTCACCTCAAAACTCCCCACCCACAAATGCACAATAGAAGAAAAATTAAATTAGAAAAATGTTATAACAAAAATTTCACTGCGATATACTTGTTCAGGTGGTTATTCTTCAGGACTTCAAGTGGTATGACTTTGTCCTTCAACTGCATAAGCTATACAATGGTACACACTTGTTGGTGAAAAACGTGTCTTCGAGAAGGTACACTTTAAAGCTATGGTTGCGGTTGTCTATCCTTCTCCGTCCTACAATTTATTAGTTACGAGTGGTTATTGAACCCAAGTGCTGCATCTCTTGTTTTTATGCTGAATATATTTGTTGGAGGTGTTGTGCAACATGATATTCTCACCTACAACACGAGTTTTTTTTTTGGCAGTGCATGTTCAATTGAAGTTGAGGAGATTGTCAGCAGTGGCAGTATTTTTGTCCAGTCTGATGGGGAATATTTAGGGTGCCTCCCAGAAAAGTTTAGCATTTTGCCAGGTGCTATTGAGATGATATGCTAGCATCTTCTCGAACGAGAGCAAGTTGACGTGTGGTTTCTCTTGTATGAAGGTATTTCCAGAATAAACACCACAAGAATGAAGATAACTAAGTATCCTTCACACAGAAAAAAGCAGCGAAAGAAGAGAATGGATCTATCAGTGTTAGTGTGGATTGGGAGGCCAACTTTAAGAGAAGGTCCAAATGCATGGGGACTGAATCCAAGGTTTTGAGCGATTAGTTTCTTCTTTCTGTAGTTTGGAAACTGGAATGAACACAAATATTGCACTGAGTTTGATATCTGTACATGGGCTTTTAAATCGGTTGGGGGCTACTGGGCTGTTTTTCTTATAGATGTTTGGAATGTGTTGTGGCCAGTGATCTTAGCCATTTGCCATTCTTGCTTTGTTTGTAAAGAAAAAAAAGGAAGAATTTCACATTAACATGCAATATTTGCACAATCTTTCGGCTTTTAAAAATTGGAAACGGGAGAAACTTCAAAATTAGAAAGGGGAGGAAAAAGAGGAAAACCCGAAATTCTCAAAGCCATTTTTTTCACCTTCCATTTAATTATTTCATAAAACTTATATTCATGTGTGTTCAACAATCATAATTAGGAATTTCTTAAGTCATTGGGGAAAAAAAGTACCACAAGCTTACTATAGAGATTGACTTTGAACATTCAATCACCGATCCTTCAAAAAGTACTCAATAGATTGAGGTCTATGAAAAAAAAAAGTACACTAGATTAATTTTATTTTTAGACATATGGGCACTATCTGGTCGCAATATTTTAAAAGAGTAAATGATGTTTGATCATCTTAATTAATCTATTTCTAAATGATGCCCGTTTGGGCACCTAACAAATAAATGCAATAATTATCATCTAAGAATGTTGTTTACCTTACGAATCAAGGGGAGGAGAACAACAGGGAAATCATGCTCACAACATCTTCAACTAATATTCTTGCATCTTCCCGATTCATGTAATACTCCGACAACTCTTCGAAAAACTATGCAAACATATAATTCAGGTTTTCTGAACGTGGAAGCATGTTGAATTTTACTATTTATGTAAGGTAATACCATAATGATGAAATTAATAAGTTTCTGTCTTCTTGATTTGTTGTCCAGTCTACTTTCTCTCTCTTCGTCTGCCTTTTACTCTTTTTTCCTGTTTTTCTGTGTCTTGCCCGCAAGCACTCTGCCTCTGTTGTTTCTCTCTCGATTCTGAACTGCTTCTTAAGCTGTGTAGTTAATTCCACTGCTGAAGATTCTACAAAATAAGCAGGTTGACTTCTTTCTATATATTTGCAAGATTTTCGCATGCATAAAATTGTGAAAACGACCTCCCTTTTTCTTTTTTTGGATTGCGTTAATTGTGGGCATTCATTTATGGTTTCATCCTTTATTTTTGTTATTCGCAGATTGGGGAAAGATTTTGGTATCTATGTGAGTTCATAAGAGAGTTTCTGCTAGGGACACATAGTATTTGCAAAATGGCCGCTATGAGAGTTTCAAGGCTGAAATATTTCTGTTCTTCTGTGAAATCTGCCTCACGATTTGATATAAGACCATGTGCTGCGTATACAAGCAAATGTTATCACACTAGAGAGTATGTGAATGTGCAGGGATTTGATCAAAATGGTTGCGGAATGGTGGGTCTGAGCTCTGCCACTTTTTCTCAGTATTCTAGGGTGAGGCGTCTTGATGCAAGGTCTCCGAATAGAGTAAATTCAGGCTTTCAAGGTGGGCTTTCTTTTGCTGGGATCAACCTTTGGTTTAATCATCGTTTTTTCTCGTCAGCTAGTGAGGCTAAAGGTGGCATTCCTCAAGGCACGGATGTTATAGCTGACCCTGGTGCAAGTGGGACAAGTGTGAGTAGTGCGGGTATTGGTGGGGATGATTGGATTGGGAAACTTAAGGAAGTGTGGCAGTCTACTGTTGAGGCTGTGAAATATACAGGTGAAAAGGCGAAAGAGGCGTCTGATGAAGTTGCTCCTCATGTTCAACAGTGGCTTGATACTCATCCTTACCTTGGAGATGTAATTGTCCCAGTGGGTGGTACTTTGGCTGGAACGTTGGTGGCGTGGTTGCTGCTGCCAAGGCTCTTCAGGCGGTTTCATAAATACTCAGTGCAAGGTCCAGGTGCTTTGTTAGCTGGGAGCTCATTGTGGGCACCTGTTCCTTATGAGAAAAGCTTTTGGGGTGCATTGGAGGATCCAGTTAGATATTTCATAACTTTCATGGCATTCTTGCAAATGTTAGTTCGCCTTTATCTTGTACTATTTTCTGCCTTGCTTATTTTGGAGGTGGAGCTCTTATGAGCCTGTAGGATTTCTTTACTGATTTTGTTACATTGTGCAGTGGTGAAATGGTTGCTCCAACTGTTATTGCCTCACAGTATGTTGCACAGGCTTGGAAGGGTGCTCTTGTTGTTTCTGTTGTCTGGTTTCTGCATCGCTGGAAAACGAATGTCATTGCCCGAGCTTTGGTTGTTAAGAGCATAGAAGGTGTCCAGAGAGATAAGTTGTTAACCCTGGATAAAATATCATCTCTAGGACTCTTTATCATTGGGTCAATGGCTTTAGCCGAGGCGTGTGGAGTGGCTGTGCAGTCTATTCTGACTGTGGGAGGCATAGGAGGTAAGTATTCTTCAACTGCCCTACATTCTTCCAATAATTTCTGTCAACCATAAAGGTTTAGTGAATATTTTAAACAACCTATACTGTTATACATTGAATGTGCAATCCCTTTATACAACATTGATTATTATATCCTGCATGTTGGTCTGGTATTTTAGACACTTTTAGTAACTGCAAATATATTTTGGTTTCAGTCTGCAGTGATATCGAATATTTAGGGCAAGAGATGCTCACAGAATAACTTCATTTGCTCAGTCCACAATAAATCTAGGATGTACTGTTCATGTATAAGTCTTCTGCGTAACTGTATTATCATTTGCCGATAAGTAAGACCATGACAATGGAAAGGGTTATAAAGATAGAACCATAGCTAGTGCAGGCTGGTAATAATATATGTTTTCAATTTCTGTTGGGCTAGTAGTGGTAGAATTTGATGTAATAATGCTTTAGAAATTCTTGATGTTCCTATTTTGCTAAATATCAAAATCTGACTACAGCCTTTTCTACCCATCATACAGGAGTAGCTACTGCTTTTGCAGCTAGAGATGTACTTGGAAATGTCCTTAGCGGTCTGTCTGTACAGATCTCTCAGCCGTTTTCAATTGGTGATACGATTAAAGTATGTCAAACAGTTTCTTTAGACGATTTTGATAGATTGGTTTTTTCTGTGACATCTTTTAGTTATGAGAACTTTTTAGTGTGCTCCCTCTGGCACTGTTCCATTGCTCATCTAGAGTTCAAAGAACTAGCTAAGAGTTCCTATTTAATGTTTTGTTGTTGTTAGTTTAATTGTAAAGCTTTCTGGGATCCTTTATACTTTTATGATACTTAATTAGCTGAGTTAAGGGCTTTATGTAGGAAACAGATTTTCAACTCATGGTTTTATGACAGGGTAATATACTGGATCTGATCTTGCGTGGGGTTTTAATTATTAGCGTAATCTGGCTATTGTGCTTGAGCCCTGCTAGCTAGTACCTCGTGTTTCAGAGGAGCAAACAACCCTTTTCTTTGCTGTGTTTCTCAAAAAGTGAACAAGAAATATTTTTCATCTCTTAGCCATGGACACTGGGTTTTCCTGAGATGTGCAACAGTAGAAAGAAATGTCATAAAAATCAGACAGCTATTTTTGGTTCCTAAGGATAATCATTGTTTACCTCGCTTTTAACATGATGTTTCGATATGTCCGTTCTCAGGTATTGACTTTGTTCACGTTTTCCTTTTCCCCTGTTTTGTCTTGATTTTCCACTGATGCAGGCTGGATCTGTAGAAGGTCAAGTGGTAGAAATGGGTCTTACAACTACATCATTGCTGACTGCAGAAAAATTTCCTGTTGTTGTCCCAAATTCTCTGTTTTCCAGCCAGGTATGCTGAATATCTCTCATCTTTCTTTTTTTTGCTTGTCTTGTGTATGTTCTGGTACTTGCATTTTTTTTCCTCGACGGGCACCATCTCTTCGAGTTACTTTAAGATTTGACTTGCAGCTTGCTTGTTAGCTATATTAGCAAATGCGTGGTTGATGGAACCAAATAACCTTTCTGGAATGCATTTTACTAGTATTAATGATGCCCCAGGCTCTCTTATATCTTGAGATTGCATCTTGTCCAACTTACAAAGTTATCTATGAGAGTCAGGAAGCAAGAGCAGTGATTAGAATGCATCTTTCTGCCATTTACAGATAATCATAAATAAATCGCGGGCCAAATGGCGTTCCATGTTGAGAAAAATTCCCCTACAAATTGATGACATAGACAAGATTCCACAAATATCAGAGGATATAAAGTCCATGCTCAGATCCAATCCAAATGTATTTTTGGAGAAGGAGGCCCCTTACTGTTTCTTGTCTCATATTGAAAGATCGTATGCAGAGCTGACTCTTGGATGCAACCTTAAACAGATGGTATTTCTTTCGTTTTTCTCAAACTCTATTCCTATAATCCTTTGATGTCTAGTCAAGTTCTTAACTGGGGCAGTAAGTATCGTATACTGTTTACCGAACTTATTTCCTTCCATTCAGTTTCTTTTTCCTCTCTTGCTGAGCTATACTCTTAAGCAGGCATACCTGACATGAATGTTCTACTCCTTTTCATCTGACACAGCTGACAAGTGACAAGCCATTGATAGTTGTAAGAAGGAACTAGATTAACTACTTAATTTCAAAACGATACTCTGCATTCACTAAACCTCTCAGAGGAGTTGTCTTTTGGTTAATAAAAGGTCTTAGTAGTTGGTCGGCTAGAAATTAAACAAGCAAATATAGAATTTACTAAATTCACGCAACAAATACAAATGTTATTCATAATATTCCCCAACATATATGTTATAACAACTTTATTAATTTTGATGGATTTTATGTTCAATAGAATGAATATTCAAGAATACAGATTTCAGATTTGAATAAAGAATGTTGAGTGAATATAACCGAAACTTTGGTGAGTTTGGGCTGACTATTGAAGTAAAAAGTCAAGTGCATCTGCTAAGTAGCATGTATGTGTGTGCATGCAAAGACATAAACCCATGTCTACTGAGTTCTGAAATGAGTCTTGAAACAAATTATTGTCCCAGTTGATTCCTTGAGTTGGGCCAAGTCGCACCAAGGTTTAGAATGATTAGCAGAAAATGTTGGCAATTTGTCCTACTGTTTGTGGGGATTTGTATTGTTTTTGTAACTTCTAATTGGTTCATTTCTGACCTCTAGTTGTTTCTGGAAACGTTCACATCTTAATATTGAAGCTACAAGAAGGAAGGAATATTTCATTTTGCTTGTCTAGTCAGCACATCATTTTCATTCAACTTAATCTTAATTGAATTCTTTGTTCATCTTATTCCATGTGAACGACATTCGTATTGGGATATTAACGATTTCATAATTATGATGCCAGTGTGGTAAATCTGGCACTGATTCTATATATTGGCTCAAAGTCTAGGGCATTTCTTCAGTCTAGCTAACTACCGCTTATCATGCTGTGAATGGCTATAGACCAAGGACACAGAGCAGGATATTCTCCTAGAAGCTGTTCGGATCATCAAAAGACATGGTGCCATGCTAGGTAGCACGCAGGAAGAGACGATCAGTTGACATGCTGGATGTGGAAAAGAAGCGTTTTTTTGAGCTCAGATTTATCTTTATCTTTTACATGAGAAATATATAAGAACTACAGTATGAACTAGGTTGAGGAACGTGATGGGTATAGAAATCTTTGAGAAGCTAATATACCAATATTTTCTGTTGACTGAAACCTGCTAATGCTATAGTCAAATTTGAAAGGCATCAGTTTCTTAGGGGATATTCCAGTGATTGGTTTGAGCTTCAACATCTCCAAATCTTCGATTTGAATTCTGTATGTGTGTGTCTGTGTGTAAAACCAGAAAATTAAAGGCTTCATATTTCTTTGAGAACTCAAATTCCATCTCATTAGCTAAAAATAGTGAAAGAAGTTTACCGTACCAAAACAGTGTTCGATCTCTCTTAGGCTCCTCTCAATTAATCAAGTAAACTCATTTTTATCATAGTTCACCAAGAACTGTACTACATTGATTGAACCGAAAATTGCGACTTATCCCTCCTATCCTCCTGATTTTAGTAACTAGTTTAAAAGACCAAACTCCAAACTGAGAGCGTGTTTTTCAAGTACTCGACAAACTTCTTAACATAATTTTCATGAAGTTTATGGTCTCCAGGAACCCCATTAGCAGCTTCTTTATTGTGTCCTCTCCTTCCTTCGAAATCATACACTATGTTTGTTTTTATTTTCAAATTATTTTCGAGATAAGTCAAAATATACTCAATATTTGCTAATCATTTAAAAACATCTAATTTAGGTGTTTTTAACTGTTTTAGCATAGATACATACATATATATAAATATATATAAAAAAGACATGATTTGACAACGAATAGTAATTTTTGTCTCCCAAAACACAATATTAAACATATAATACTTATTTTAAATTATTTCAAAAAACAAATCCAAACATACATACTATTTCTAAGACACACTTATTTATCTTTGTTTTTCTGTCTCTCTCCACAAAACACAACAAAACACTCAGAAAACGAATACAAACATTATGATAGTTTTTCTCAATGCATTTGCAAATTGCGATCCATCTTCCGTCCTCTCAGTCTCCACTTCTATCACCTATCCCTTCTCCGCCGGCGCCAGCAGCCGAGCATTCAATGTCTGGACTATATATAATGAATGGCAGAGGCACAAGAACATGTCCATATTGCAATGCCTCCACATCAGAACCCACACCCTGCATGGAAAAATGGCCCCCCAATTGAAGGGTGGCCAAGAATTTCCCTCTGCGGCGCCCATTCTATGTGCAACATCCCTTGCCCCGCCATCAGGCTGGAGAACCCCGGCTGCAGGGTTTCGATATCATTATCATCTCCTTCAGGTTTCCTCACTACCCATAAAAATGGTATCCCTGCATAGACTTTGCCAGGCAGGTACTTGAAATTCCGCGGAGTCATTTTGCTCTTAAAATTCGGACTGGATACGAACAACATCGTGCTTTCTGGTCGCCACTTTTGAGTTTTGACAGGAAACTGATCCATACAGGCGACACTGTCCCGCTCTTTGTTTGAAAGTGACATGATACTTCCTTGAATCTCCAGAGACATTCAGACGTTCTTGTTCGTCCGAAACCAGCTCTGGTGAAACATGAAGTACTTCATGTCTTGGCAACTCAAACTCCGTCTGATAATAAAATTAACCAGTACGTTGGATATGCTCGATAAAAAGTCTCATCATGGTTCTTAAATCCTTTCAGACAACTTATAAATCTTGAGTTCACATGTTTGCACAGTCTCATCCTCTTCCTTCCCTCTGCCCCCTCCTCAAATTTGTTTCTAATTTCCATATCACGGATAGTAGTTTCTAAAGAATTTGAGCATCAAATGAATATAAAGTTCACAAAGATTGACTTCCAGGAATACCAGGAAATAAAGCAACTTGTAATTCTGGAACAAATGGAGGGGAAAAGAAAAAAGCCTTAAAACAACAGAAATACATATACACTACAACTTTACTGCCCAGAGGAAGTAGCACACAACATAAACCACACGATTGCCATACTGCATGAACTTCATGTATTTGATGTGCAAAGAGCTAGTCCAGACCAATGACAGCTCTACTTATGTTGTGGAGTTCCATTTTTCAAATACTCAATGAACTTCTTGAGGCAATCATCGTTAAGTTTTTGATTCCCAAAGATCCCGTCAGCAGCCTCTTTCGTACGTGCTCTTAGTGCTTCCCCTTCCTTGGAAACCATGGCCTTTTGAAGTGCATTTGCAATGTCATTTCTAGTAAAAGATCCATCGTCAGCTCTCTCCACCTCCACTGCCAAACCCTTCTCAACTAGCAGCCTTGTATCCAATGGTTGAGCAATAATGAATGGTAACAACACGAGACAGTGGCCGTAAACAATGGTCTCTACAATAGAAGCCCACCCTGCATGAAACAAAGTACCTCCAACTGAAGGGTGGGCAAGAATTTCCCTCTGGGGTGCCCATCCAATCTGCACCACTCCTCTCCCTGCCGTCCTGGAGATGAACCCTGGCGGCAGAGCATCAATACCATCATGAGTCGCCCAATCAGGTTTCCTCAGTGACCATAAAAAGGGTAGCCCGGAAAGCTCAACCCCATGTGCTATTTCATGGATTTCCTCTTTCTTGAGTTTATATTCACTTCCAAACCCCACAAACATAACTGATCTCGGGCTTTGTTGGTCGAGCCAATCAAAGATTTTACACCATGACTCTTCCCTGATAGTGCTCCTCCCTTGCACTTTCTCAGGTGGAAGAAACCCCACTGGAAAAACAGGCTTTCCGGAGAGATTCGAGTGTTGTTTCACGTAATCACCTTCGAATTCCAGGCTTGTGCGTATAGCGATGGCTTGACTGGCCTGGACCAATCTCATTAGGCGTGCACCATCTGGAACTCCAGATGCATTTTTACCGTACAAAACGTTGTACAAAACAGTAGCTTCATGATTTCTGCAAGCCACTTGTGAGGGAAAATCAACCCAATCTGGAGGGGCAGTGAGATCCTGAGGGGATGTTCTAGCCTCTCTTTTGCCCTCTCCAACAATAAACTCAGGCGTCCAAAAGAACACAGCTGTGCTGGCTGAACATATACAGTACGTTATTATCGGGATATTCAAATTGTGAGCTATATCAACAGCCCAGTGGGGAAAGAAATCAACTATTATCCAGTTGGGTAGTTTCCCTGCAATGAAATTCTTGACGGGTTCTTGGAGAAGATCGCAGGCTATCTTGAGGCAATCCATTTTATCTGCTGGAATGTCGACGGTGGCTTCGGCATCTTCTGGCAGGAGATTGGAGCCGTCGAGCTTGGGGAGTGGAAAAGATACAAATTCAATGAGGTGTGGGAGATTCGGTGGGATTCTTTGATGGAGCCTCTGAATGTTTCTGGGAGTGGAGAGAAAGTAGACATGAATGCCTGATTTGGCAAAGGCAATGGAGAGATCCAAGAATGGGATCATATGACCAAATGCTAACCATGGCAGCATCACAACACGAACATCATCATCCTCATTCTTGCTCATCATTAATTTTCGGAAAAGCTCCCAGCTCCTGCAGATGAGACCGTGTGTGTGTGTGTGTGTGATGTCGGTGCATTATCTCATACCTATTAATTTTTTTACATAAGCTCCCATAATTGTGTTGGGTTTCTGAACCCACCACCATAAGCTTTCACCTGCTAATTCACTCTCTACCCAAATTCAAAAAACAGTACTTTACGGAAAATAAGTTTAGTATATTATTTAGAAAATAAACTAAACGGTTAGGTGAAATTATATATATATATATATATATATTTAAAAAGTCAGTCCCTTTTAACTTCACAATTGAATGAATTTAAAAAAGAAAAAAGAAGACTTTTTTATATTCTATTTTTCTGTATTATCAAAAGAACTATTTTATGAAAAGTAATGATATGATTAAGTTCAACTTATAAGATAAAAAATGTAATAAACATTTGAACTTTACCTTTTTTTTTTTTTTCTCAATGTTGTAAAAGTATAAAATAACGAAAATGAGAGGCCCAGGCCCAAAATAGGCATAGAAGAAATGAAAACAGAGTGGGCCTAATAAGTAATAGAGTGTGATATCAATTCTACGTGGGCCTCCAACTACTCCTATGGCCTGATAATTATTTGGGCCATTTGGTTGTATTATTATTATTATTTATCTAGTCTCCGGTCTCCGGTCTCCCCCACTTTTGTTGCAATGGAATTATAAAAATAGATTCTCAGCCTTCTTTTTTGAAGCCAAAAATCAAAACACCTAATATTATATACTACTATTAAAATGATTTCTCAATCAAAGTAATACTTATTATTCCACATATCATATCCACACCTATAATTTTATTCAAAATATGATCACCCAAAGAGTTTATATAATTTAAATTTATTTATTTTCCTTAATAAACCAAATAAATTAAATATCCGTCTATTAATGAGCCCATTATATTAATTTTTATTAGATTTTCATCTAATTTTTGTGGTGAATTAATAAAAATGCCCTTTTGAACTATAAATGATAATTCTTTTTAAAAATATTTTTATGAATTAATATTTCTTATAAATTATTTATTTTACCCATCCTCAATTTTTTTTTCAAATATTTTTAAAAAAATTCAACAAAAATAAAATAATAATATCACTTCACAGTTTAGGGACATAACATAATTATTTTCTATTCTTACTTATACCAAACATTAAAAAAGATAATTATAATTTACCTAACAAAAAGTAATAAAGTGGGAGAGGGTAATGGGTAATGGGTAGGGAGAGTGTGAGCCACAGAATGTGTAGAAAGAATAATGTTATTCCTCCTCACTTCACCACCACTCCATACTCCATACTCCACACTCTCACTCTTTCTTTATAATCATTATTTTTCTCTTCTTTTTTTCTTTTACAAAAAGAAGAAAAAATGAAAAATGGTAAAGAGGTCTCGTGAGTAGAATAGTAGCATTTAAATTGCACATGTGACCAAACAACATGACAAAACTCCCAAATCACCTTCACCTATATCTATCTATTTTTCAGAAACAAAAATTATTAAAATTTGATTTGACTAAATAAAATCAGTCGTATATTAAAAATGTAACATATCTGATTGATCATATTTCATGAATTATGCAATAATTAGACAACAAATGTCTTGCAAATATCATATAATTATAAGGGGTGCAGTCTGACACACTGAATTGAGTATGCAACCCGTGAAGAAGTGGGTCGGCAATAGTGGGATGTGAGTGTGAGTGTGACTGTGATCACGGGAGGGAATGTACTTACTACAACACTCCCCATAAGCGCCCTATCTACTTTCCAACTCACACAAACCAAAACCCCATAACTCACATCTTCTTCACACTCCACTCCCACTACTCTTTTTTATTTGCCCAAAAAAGGAACCCTTTTTGTACATTTCTTATTATTAAACATTTGGATGATTTCGACTTTAATTATTGTCGTAATAATAAAAAATAAACTGTAGGTTGCTTATAAACATTTACCAAACAACTACTAATGCAATTCTCATTATGTAACACCAATTGAGCTAATGTGCATTGATGAGCTAATACATGAAATATTACCTTTTTTAAAAAAAAAAAAAAAAATAGGAGGACGAGTATATCAATATGTCTTGATACTATTCAAGAACCACATCTGAATTGCACAATTTGGAGTATGAAACATGTTTTATGTAGGTTGATCACATTCAAGTATATTGGAAACAAATATTTTGCAGAAATTTGAACCAAAAAAGACACATACAGACAGAACAATGGTATTTGATGAGCACAGTAAGAGGCAGGCTTCTATAAATACTTGGTGCTTGTCTGTTGTAGCACCAAACACATTCCTAACAATGAACTGCTTTCAAGTAAGATACCACTTCATTCTTCCCATTTTCCTTTACTTTTTATCGTTTTACTGTTAAATATACATTTTTGTATAAATGGGATGTGGAAACTGATCAACAGTCACGACAGGCCCTGTTGCATACCACATAATTCTTTACTTTGAACTGTTTCTCTTGTAAGCAAGCGTTCTTGATTTCTTCTGACAGATGGCTAAGGCAATTCAGCTGCTTGTATTGGTTGTGGGAGTGGGAGTGGCTATTTTGAGTGGAGTTGAATGCAGAAAGGCAAGGATTTTGGAGTCGTTCGACTACTCTGCCATTAGCTGCAGAGCTCACAGTGCATCAATAGAAGATTTTGGTGGGGTTGGCGATGGGGCCACACTCAACACTCAGGCTTTCCAACAAGCAGTCAATCACCTCAGCCAGTATGCATCAGATGGTGGAGCTCAGCTGTTTGTCCCTGCTGGTAAATGGCTCACTGGAAGCTTCAATCTCACCAGTCATTTCACCCTTTATCTCCATAAGGATGCAATTCTGCTTGCTTCTCAGGTATCTTGTGTCTCATAAAAACACACACTGAGTCCTGTTTTGTTGTCCTCTATGTGAAAACTTTCTGATACTGTTGTTGAAACGTGGATGGCGTGTATGTGGATTCATGTTATCAATCATTGGCTTGTGTGGCAGCAATTTATCTGGTTGGGGGCTAAAGTTGAAACCTTGACACCCGAGCTGTTTGTATGATTCCAATATTTGAGTTGTACCATTATTAATGGCTATAGCTTTTAGTACAATGTTCGACATTCTGTCCTACATTAGCTCGTTACATAATAATGTCATAACGTGAAATGCTGGTATCATTATGTATGATATGAACGTGTGTACATTGTCAGCGGGGCGCTGCTTATAGGCAAAAAACATGTTATTAATTAATTTGCGTTACCCATTTATATCCAGGATATAAACTCTTGGCCTGTGGTCGATCCCTTACCATCATATGGCCATGGACGGGATGCAGCAGGGGGGCGATACATCAGTCTTATATTCGGCACAAATCTTACCGATGTTGTTGTCACTGGTAAGAATATGTGTGCATCTCTTGTCCATATTTGTTTCTGCTGGATTAATAACCTCACAATGAGAACTGCTTGGCTTTTAATCTTATGTCAGGTGAAAATGGTACTATTGATGGTCAGGGTGCGCTTTGGTGGCAGCAGTTTCACAGGAAGAAGCTAAAATACACGAGACCGTATCTTATCGAAATTATGCACTCAGAGAATGTGCAGATATCGAATCTAACGCTTGTCAATTCTCCATCATGGAATGTTCATCCTGTATACAGCAGGTACATATAAATATATGTGTTGTGTCTGTGTTTTCTCTGTTTCAGAATTATGATTTACCAACTTTTCTATGTGATTTTGCAGCAATGTAATTGTACAAGGCCTTACAATCCTAGCTCCAGTAACATCCCCCAATACAGATGGGATCAATCCAGGTGTGTGATTTTATCTACATTTTCAAGATTCACACGTTTGATCGGCTCATGGAGTGTGATTAGTCAGCTATATTTTGATCGGTTAAAATGACATAATTTTCTACTTATCCAGATTCTTGCACGAACACAAGGATTGAGGACAACTACATCGTCTCTGGAGATGACTGTATAGCGGTGAAAAGTGGCTGGGATGAATATGGTATCAGCTACGGTATGCCCACAAAGCATCTAATAATCAGACGTCTCGTCTGTGTTTCTCCTTACAGTGCTGCAATAGCATTAGGCAGCGAGATGTCGGGTGGGATTCAAGACGTGAGAGCCCAAGAGATAACAGCCATCAACACAGAATCAGGGGTCAGAATCAAGACAGCAGTGGGGAGAGGTGGCTATGTGAAAGACATATACGTAAAAGGCATGAATTTGCACACAATGAAATGGGTATTCTGGATCACTGGAAACTATGGTTCTCATGCTGACAATCACTATGATCCAAATGCACTTCCAGAGATCAAGGGGATAAACTACCGTGACATTGTTGCAGAAAATGTGTCAATGGCTGGTCGGCTAGAGGGAATCTCTGGCGATCCATTTACTGGTATTTGCATGTCAAATGTGACAATAGCGATGGCAGCAAAGGCTAAGAAGTATCCATGGAGTTGTGTTGAAGTGGAGGGGATTACAAGCGGCGTGGTGCCAAGACCCTGTGATCTGCTGCCTGATCAGGGCGAACAGGAGCTGGGCATGTGTGATTTTCCTTCAGACAGTTTAGCTGTTGAGGCTATGGAGTTACAAACATGTTCTTTCAGGATGAACTACTTTTGATAGCCTTGTCAGCTAGCTTCATTGCTGGCATGAACATGTAATACTTTAGTTTGGAATCCAAAGACTTCAGATCCCTGTTGTTGAACAAACAAGTTTAAAAAGCTAAAGGAATAATCACACTGAGAGGCCCTGAAGTTTGAAATGTAATATAAACTTTTAACACGGAGATATTTTCAATAATATGTGCAAACCTGGAGAAATATCATATAGTTGACACAAGCACTGATTATCTAAGTACTCTTGAAATGATACAAGAGCAGAGAAAGAAATAAACTCGCCCCAAATGAGAAATCTTAATATCATCACTCAAAAATTACAACTGACCAGTTAGTGATTGGAACATCACACATTCTACTGGAAAAGAGAATCCTCTAGCGAACATAATGTTACTTAAGCTCTTTTGTACAACAATATTAACTGCAAAGATCGTAGAGCTAAATAAAAATGCAGCTGCAACCTATGAACAATCTTTATATTTCCCGACGTGTCTCCACTACAATTATTTCTCGTTTCCTTGAGGGGCCTTTGATGAGTTCATCAATACAGGTTTCTACAGATGTCAGACAGTATCATGGTGGTGTACATCAAATACTTACATTCCTCAATAAGTCGGGTCCGGATTGAACCTTACGGATTCCCTCCAGATGAGTTCCTTGATATTTTCTTCAGTAAACGATGGCTGCTCAAAGTCGAAAACAAAAGGCCGAGCGCAAACGGGCTCCTCGTTGATATCATGGAGGGGCGCCAAGTACGGATGGCAGAGAGCCTCATCAACTGTAAGCAATCAAGATAAAAGGAGCATTAATGGACAGGAACAGATGAGCCAGAAAATAAAATGCAAGAGAGAATATGACATTATTCTCATTTCTGTCCATAAATGATTCTCTTTACTAATTTTCTATCTTTTACGTGGCTAATTTATGGTCCAGCATATTTAGTAAGTTTTAGAACAACTATACCCATCTGCAAGAAGGTAGCTGGTCCACTTCCCAACTTAGAAGATGAAAGCTCAAAATTTAACTGAAATGAACATTGTACCTGTAATACGCCTGTGTGGGTCAAAAACGAGCATTTTCTCTAATAAATCGACAGCTCCAGCAGAAGAGTTTGGAAACCTGGCAGAAAATTGTTGCCTCGGGTACTGTGGAAGCTGCCTAACATATCTTCGGGCGTTGTCACTCCTTAAAAACCCAAGACTAGCATCGTCTGGAGAGCCTATGAGCTTTTTGCAAAAAAAATATACCATGGGGCATCAACTAAAAGATAAATCCCACAATGTCTACATATATATATGACTATCAAGTAATTTTAAATGATCAATTAAGATTCTCTTTTTATGCACAGTGTTGTGTGCACAAAGTACCTCTGTAATAAGTCTCAACTGATGAACATAATCTCTGCCAGGAAATAGAGGTTGTCTTGTCATGATTTCACCAAGTATGCAACCTACGGACCAGATATCAATTGCAGCAGTGTACTCTGAACAATTTAGGAGCAGTTCTGGTGCTCGATACCAGCGAGTAACAACATACTCAGTCATGAAATCAGTCTCTGATGTTGTCCTTGCAAGACCAAAATCTCCAATTTTCAGATCACAATTAGCATTAAGAAGCAGATTGCTTGGTTTCAGATCACGGTGCAAGACGTTTGCTGAATGGACATATTTAAGTCCACGCAGAATTTGGTAAAGAAAGTACTGCAAAATTTGGACCAAATTAATAGGCTGTCTGAGGACATAGAAGTCAATGTCAAGAAAAAGCGACGGCACCTAAAAATGGCTGCATGAACCACCTTTTCTATACCCAAAAAGGTCCAGCAAACTATTAGTTCTCTCGATCAGCAAGACTCCAATTTAATATAGAAAAAACCAACAATGCTTTCAATGTTGATTGTCTTTAACAGAATAAACAAGCCAGTCCTTGTCCCCAATACAGCATAATACAAAGAACAATTAAGATGATTGAAAGTTAATTGCACTAGATTTGAATAATAACTTTTTAGATGAGGGTCCCCCCTTTATCCTGTGAAGTCTTAGTAATGAGAAAAGTGAGAGAAGAAATTAGGCTTTCTTAGTGACCTATCGTTACGGTACCAAGTGAAGTATCTTCTGAATGATACAAGAAACTGAGAACAAACCCGACAATGGTCATCGTTCAGTGGCTGGTTGGACCGGATAATCTGATGAAGATCAGTGTCCATCAGTTCATAAACAATGTAGACATCATTGAAATTCTCTTTTTGTGGAGGCCGTATGATGTCTTTGATTGCAATTACCTATTGAGTTAGAAAATCAGAGAAGTAATAAAATGGTCCTACGAAAAACTTTTAACAAATACTGCTGATACAGCAATATGAATATAGAAATAAGATTCCATTAGATGAATAGATTAAAGCTTAATTGAAGAACAAAATTATGAAGGCAAGTGAAGGAAGCAATAAAGGGAAAATGGGATTCAAAGCAATGAACCAGATCAATAAAAATCTATATCCATTGAATCTAAAGAAAGGAGCTTGTATTAAAGAATGATATTCAGCCAAGAAGAGCCACCAGGGCAAGAAATCTAATAAAAAAGTGGATATGATAGTAAAGATTTTGTATCTATAAGCCATAGGTAAAGATGATTACATTATCATGATCCATGTGACGCAGAAGTTTTATTTCCCGTAATGTCCTCTTTGCATCAATTCTGTTGTCGAATGCATTTCCAATCTTCTTAATGGCTACTTCTTCACGTGTCTCCGAGTTTACAGCAGCACTGAAGCAAATAAAAATCACATTTCCCTTTGTGATATATGGATTACCAGGAGAAGAGAAGTAAAACAAGAAAGCAATTGCATGTCTACTTGAAATACAAACATTAATATTGAACTCAAATTTCTGCAAGACTGCACTTCCAAAACCCTTCCGATGATTCACAAGTCGGATAAATAATATTATAACTGGTAGCGAGTTGAAAATCTGTGATGGATAGCAGAATGATAACAGACAGGATAATAAAAATAATTAACTTAGTCAGGTAGTCAATGCTACATTATCACTGCCCTTCCATGCATCTACAGGATCATAAAAATGTTTCAGGTCAATTATTTACTTTTCTAGAAGCCAGAAAGTTAGCATCCATCTTCACATCTATTATTCAACTCTTGACATTTCCCAAAATTGCTCGAGTTAGACTACTTTAATGGCAACACCAGCCTGCCTCGAAACAATGAAAGATGACGGCATCCAAGATGAAACCAATGGAGTACATAAGCTTATAGCACAAAATTCAAATCCAAGTGCCATTTGGAGCCTTAAGACGAGAAAAGCAGTCAAGTGGAAGTCGTCTGTGCCTTATTTAAAGCAGTAAAAAATTCAGCAATTCTCATACCTTATCATTACAATTCATTGTTAGGTTACCAGAACTGCAGTCAATTAGTAGTCAACACACACAGATAAGCATGCCAACCAACTTAGCCAGGGAAATACAGGGCAATATAGCCTCACCCAAGATGGTCCATAATAAATCCAGTGCACATACGGCATATCAGATGCATTTTTATACAACAGACTCTCCTTTTCTTTCTTTTGCTGCATATTCCTTGTCGTTATATTATCATTTCACAAAAATACAAAGAGTGATAGCAGCCAACTTAGACTCCAAATCTAAGTTCCCAAGCAAAAATATACACATTTCTGTTAGCTCATCAACGAATTATCCAAAAGAATTAAAGATCTCACTATATAACCACCAAAATTCTAGAGACCAGAACCCCACTTCATTCTTTCCCACAAGACAATAAACAAGTTCGAATCCTTACGCCATCAACACAAAGTCAACTAGTTAAAACAACTTTAGATAAGCAAGCAAGTATAAAGAAAGAGCTTGAATTCAAATAAAAAAACAGGAGAATTTATAGATTAGTACCAAACAATGCCATAAGCCCCACGTCCCACGGGCCTAAGGGGAACATATTTTCTTGAAACCTCAAAGAGATTTCCGTACACATTGTACTGTACATATCTCCCACCATTAGTGACAACCCCGTTGATATTATGCCCACCATGATCACCTGAACCAGAGCTTGACTCCACAGACATAGCCAAAATTGAAAAAATAGAAAACAACAACAAAGAATTGTAGGCTTTTTCCTCTATAATAAGGCAAGGAAAAAGAAAGGGAGTGAAGAATCTCAAGAACCCAAGTTGAGAGAATGGATTCCTGATCAAGTTCTTGGATATGTTTGGGTGAGTGTCGGTGTCTGAAAGCAAAGATGTGAGGCTTCGGACATTTATATTTTCCTTTGGCGTGTGTTGGGGGCTGGTGGAATAAAAAGACTTCACAAATTTTCTTTTATGGTCTTCTTTATCTCAATTTTCTGGAGAGAAAGAAAGTGGAGCTTTGCGTGTGAACTTTTGAACTGGAATGACTTGAGATTACCCGTGAAGTTAATTGACTTTTCTGAGGAGGTGAGGTAACTAACTGGTAAGGAGGAGGAAGTAGAAGGTTGCCGTTCTATGAATCTTTAATCATACACTTTGGTTAAAAACCGAACATACACTTGGTTACAAGTTGACTATATGAACAATAAACATTGTGTTTGGGGGCTTATTATTTTTTTATTTATTTCCGATTTCATAATTTAGTATTTTCTTTTTCTTGATTTTTAGTTCTCCTTTCAAATTTTTGTGAATCAAGAATTCCAGAAAATGATTGGGGGGCGTAAAGATAAAACAACATATCCAACAAATAATCTTTTTCCTTTTGATGAATTCAAATCAAGATTCATTTTGTGATCTTGAAAATGAAAAATAATTTTTCAAGTAAAAATCTTATGCATCTCTACACCAAACAGATCATCATCATCTACAGGCTTCTGACTTAGATACTGCTAATTTTGTATTTTCCCAAGGCTTTGGGTCAAGGGATAGCTAAAGAAAAGGTTCTTGCTTCATTTTTCCATTGACGGGTGGATGAGAAAAACACCGTTGTTTGACCAGAAGCGATTAAATCTAGTGTTATTAGTCAGTCAGAGTTGGTGGCACTCAATTTCCATCCACTACCTTGTACCAACTTGGCCCAAATCATTCACATTTAATCCCATGTGCCCCATTTTGTACCATCTAGATGGTTAGACCGGTCATTGTTTTCACTCCACCTTCAATTTATAGAAGTCTGCAAAAGTCAGCAATTAGCAAGACATTTCCAAGGAAATTAACAGAGCTTTAGAAACTGAAAAGCACGATAACTTATGTCCATGTAATCAAGATTGCAATTAGGACAACCTTGTGGTGCTACAAAAAAAGATTTCACAAAACTCCCTGAAGTTCTTCACAGGAGAAACGTGGAACATCCACTACGAAAGGGACATCAACACATAGGTTAACAGGGAACAACTGCAACAAAGAGAGTAGTGCTTAAGAGAGAACAAACACATGTGCAGCAAACTTTAGCTATATTTATATTTGCATTAACACTACATAAGAGTTCAAACATTCATCCATTACGTTAACATTGACATAGCGCAACTCACAAGATCTACTGCATCTAGAGCCACACATCCTTACTATATATTCAAACGGGAAACAGAATACAAAAAAGATACACACTTGTGTACACAGGAGCTTGATTTATCTATCATTTCACCTAACCGTAGGGCCTTCTACATTTTTGTTAGCTCGCACTTGGTCAGAGATATTACCACCAATCCTAAGGTTACAGAGCAAAGCATCACGTCCGGTTAGAACAATTTGGAAGAACCTGTCCACCTCCTTTGCAAGCAGATCCAGTCCTTGAGAAAGTTTTTCTGACGATTCTCCTAAATCTGATGTCGAGTCTTGCAATACTTCAGCTTCAACAGGGTCTGCCCCGTCTTGCACGATGGGGTATAATTTCTTGACCCCTGAATCAACAGCTTCTAGCTCTTTCAATACCGTGACACTACCACTTGAACATATGCTTCTACTTTCAGTATTTACAAAAGTTTGAAGATCAGCAAAAGCCTCAGCCCACAAGTATGTCTCAGGAACCTTTAGGTCTATCAACCTTTTTGCGGAACCAGAGAATGTTGCAGCAAATATGCTGCATACCAAAAGAGTGACCACCTTAACTCCATACATCGCTCGCATCAAAACCTTTCCCTTAGAAGAGTTCTTGATTTTTGGTAGGTCCAGCGTTTGGACAAGACCATCCATGACACAGAAGCAGTTATCAAGTCGTGGATTCTTCGAAGCGATATGTTGCCTCCATCCATCCAGTGATGAACGTGCACGCACAAACTGCTTTGAGGAGGCACCACCTAGATTGTGCAAAACACATTGAAGAAAGAGGTGGCCCTGTTTCAGCCGAGAAATCTCAGAGCTGAAAGCAATGCAGATATCAAGCAACTTCACACTATTGTCCAAATAAACATCAATCCATTTCTCATCCCAATCACAGACAGGGAGTTCAAGGGCTGTAATTAGAGATTTTATGTCAGTATGAATTCCACACAGTGTCTCCATTGCAAATCTCATCCATGATAACCGAAGGACATCTTCCCTGCCTTCTGGCTTAAGCTTTTTAATCCTACCTGCTAATGTCTCCTCAAAAGTATTCAACAAAGCAAGAAGCTTTGGAGACAGGTACGAACCCTTCGGTGATATCATTCGGAATGGATTTCCAAATGAGAGGAAAGGCCTGTGTGGTTCTTGTGGACGACTCATTTTAGTGCAGTAACTGCAAGATCAAAAGAGAGTCAAACCACATCAGATAGCAAAGAGAAGCCAAGAGCACCAACAAACTGTATCATGGGAACGGAAAAAATAAATGCACTAAAAAACACGGCATGAAAAATAGGTGAAGACATATCAGAAGAGAATCGACGAACTTGTGCTGTAATTTTAGCCCAAAAAATATCAACTTAAAACCATTTGGATAGTTAGATCTTGAAAGCATCAAGAAATCTCTAGATGTTTAATCTCAGATTTATGCCTAAAAACAGAACTTGTATACAATGGAGGAGCCAAAATTCTTGTACAAAGAACATGCGATATCACAAAAATTAACATTTAAAGGAGTTTGATAATGCAACCAAAATACAGAAATCTTGTGATGAAGCACTTCAAAATATCCTGAAAGTCCATCTCAGAAGATCTGGGGTTCCACTGGCTCCATGAATAAATCCTAATTGCTAACTAGAAACAAAAGCTGACAAACCAAGCAGAAGAAGAAGAAGGATGCATCACCAGGTCCAAATAGCAAACCATGTCTCGGTGTCTCTGCTATTATTATGATTATAAAATACAGATACACCTGAATTACAACCTTCTGTACATATGAATCACTTTCTTAAATTCCTTAAATAAGAAACCAATATTTATTAAATCTCTTTCCGTTGAACAAAAGAATTTCATAATACTTGCATCTAAAACCATCATTTCTAGCAAAAAGTCACACCTCTATTACTTATCACGACTTAAAAGAGATAAACATCAAAACAAAAACCATCATCGCTTATATTTCATGTTCCATAACACTAAATAAAATATTTTTCGACAGATCTAGTTATTCACGCATCAGTAAGTGAATATTCAGTTCGATCAAAAAAAGTTGATAATAAATTAGGCCAGAATCTTCAAAAAAGCTGTCAGCATAGTCAGATCTTCACCCATCAAAACGGTCAACGCACATAATTCCTCCAAGGTTTCAAAATAAACCTCGAAAACCACAAGCTCAAAGCCTGATTGCTATCTCCAATTTCAGTACACAATCATGTAAAAATCACTCAAGCAAATTCAAACATCGAAAACAACTAGCCAAAATCCATCAGATCCCTACCAAATAAACCGGTCAACGGCGGCTACCGACTCTCAAAATGAAATTCTAAACCCGATCATATCACATGAAACCACGGCAGAAACGAGGTATATACACACATAAGCATGTGTATATAGGTTGAGAGAGAGAGAGAGAGAGCCTTACCTGAAACAGTACCGGAGTCGCGTAGAGAAGTGGTGAAGTTAGGTACAAAAAGTGTTGGGCAAAAATGAAAGGCTGTGGGAAATGAAATGATAAAATGGCCGTTGAATTGAATGTTTCACTTTCGCAGGATGGATGATGGAAGTGGCGGGACACGTGGTGTGATGAGACTGGATGTTTTTATCTTTCGGGGGTTGTAATTTTTGTATGGTAGAGGAGCGTGTAGGATATCAGAGGCTGCGAAATCTGACCGTTTAAATTTGGTGAGGTCAGATTAAGGCGTGTTTGTTGGGAAAATTAATCAGCAGAAGAAGCTTTCGCTTTTTTCTTCTTCTTATTATTAAATACATGTGACATACTTTTTCTCATGCGGATTGGGACAAACATTTTCTCCAATTCCACACTCCTTATCGCAGTCTTTTCTGACCCACCATTAATAATAATCAATTACGTCTATTTTTTTTTTCAACTTTTCATTAATATTAGGAATAATCACAATCCCTCCTGTAATTACAGGTAAATTTTCATATTATTGAAATTTATTTTCGTCTAATAAATAGGTTCATTCTTTAATAAAAATTTATTGGTATTACAAAAAAAGAAGAAAAATCAATCAAAATTTGATTTTTATTCTCATTTCAGGTCAAACAATTTTTTTCTAATTAGATACCCTTATGACACTTAATATGTACTTTTTCATATGTATTAACCGACGAACATGTATAAGGGTAATATGATTATGAAAAAAAAAAATATTTGTCCCGCAGTAAATCATTAAGAAGGGGTAAATATGGGTTTTTTATAGTTAATATCAACAAATTTCGTAGATATGATTTGTTAGATAGAAGCAAAACTCGAATGTACTAACTGTTATTTTTCAAATCACATGAGATTTACATGTAATTACACCAAATTTCAAGAGAGTGCAACGGAAGTATCCCTAACATCCCTGATGTTTGGTGTAATTAAATTAGATCTCTTGTAGGTTGCGAAATTACATCTAATACCATTGATATTTATTTTTGTTTAATAAATAGATTCATTTGTTAATAAAAAATCATTAAATTTGCTGATATTAATAAAAAATTAAATAAAAAATATATTTATCTCTAATTGATTTATTGTAAATTAAACAAATCTTTTGAGGTTGGGATAAGTAGAGGATGATTAATATAAAGACCTAAATCTAGTAGAAAAAAATGAAATTAGAGTTTAATAATTAAAAAATGAATTTGGACATTTTTACTAATGGGCTAAAGTGGCATTGATTTAGCCCAATAAAGGTGTTGGACACTAGAAATGGGCTGTGAAGAAGATCCAAGTTTGTCCTCACTGGGGTTCATGGACTCATCACTGCTTGCTTAATGCCCAAATATATATATATTTAAAATACCTCCAATTTTGAATTGCTTCAACATCATTTCTTTTGTGAAAGTTATGCATAGATATGATAATGATTACTATTTCTTGATTTGATAAAAATCCTTTCTTTTTTCTCATTAAATTCATGACATTTATAAGTTTGTACAACATTTTTTTATATACTCACAATCCCACTTAGATAGTAACCTAAGAGGGGCATGAAATCTCAAACCCCAAATAACAGTTTGGTTGCAAAATAATATTGCACACATACAAATTATAAGATATATTCTTAAATATACAAATGATGTGACTTTTATACACATTAAGCTTACATATAAAATAAAATCCTTTTTTAGGTAAATGATATTTTTTTATTATAATTATGACCGTTTTTACACTTTTCCACCTTTCAATTTATCATCTCAAAGAAATTTGTAAGAAAAAACATCATATGCAATATACATGTAGTATTTAAGAGCACTTGTGATGTTTTTCCATGACATGAAAATTGATTGAAAAATAATTATATGTAAACACTTACAAATTTCACAAAATTGAGATAATAAATTTAAAAAAAGGGTGGAAAAAGTATAAAAACAAGACAAATGGCAAAATGTAATTTACCGGTATTATCTATTTAGAGAGAAAAGAGTTGTAATTTATTTGAGAGAGAGAAGAAAAGGACGGGGGGGTACACATCCATTGCCAATTGCCAGCCTAAGAACACAAAACATGGCCTAATACATCCATTTGCCAGCTCTCACATTGACACCACTTGTCCCCATTCTTCTCTACACAAACACTAATTCAATTCCATACCATCTATATCTCTAACATGGCATGTGCTTGCCTACCTTACTAGCCTGCCATGGATGATGAACCCACCCACCACTACCGCCACAAGAATCCACACATTTACTTCATCCAAACCAGCTGCCCAAAATGTTTTGACCTAGTTATTCCACCCTACCCCCTCATTTAAGAGTAACCCTAATTCGCTTCGACCCCCAATGATTCAGCACTTTGGCCATTAGGCTGTAAGAAATGCTACACCTGATACTTTGTGCACTGAATGTGTCAAATGATGCAGCACTGGTGCACGGTAGTGCCACCATGTGCAGCATCGACAAGGCTCATCTATCGAACCGGTAGGAGTTCCACCTAGTTTGTTGTACAAGGGTAACCGTGATTCTATCATGCATCAGGGTGTTTTACGCACTGGACATCGGTGACCCACTCATGCGCGCATCCGGTGGCAGTGTCTACAAGTACCGGAGAACACATTAAGTAATCTTGACGGTGGTGGTGCATGCCACCTAATTTATCTTGAATGCAACAGCTAGAATAGAAGTGGAAAGTGATGAGACCAATCAGAAAATGAAATAAATTGTTGTGTGACAACTGGTCTTCTTTAATCTCCAGGAAAGGCCACAACAATTTACTGTAGTTTCTATAAGAGTAAAGAATGATTCAATTCACTTTACAAAGGCTATTGATACTTGAGACAACTAAATGGCAAAACAATTGTGATCAATGCAAGTGAAGTTGATGACAAAATGGTATATAATAAATAGGGAAGGAAAATTTTTTGAATGACAAAACATCGATATTGAATTGTAAATCTATCTAGCTGTTAACTTATGGCTCCTAATGCTATCTCCTTCACTAGCATCAGAGATACCTTCACTGCTTCGTTTGTTGATCGACTCTTGATGCAGATGGTTCTTCTCGGAGGGAACTTGACGAGTCACGAGCAATTCTTCTTTCCTGCATTTGTAATCAACTTTTAGTAACAGGAAGTTTATGAAAATAATATGACGAGCAATCTACTTGTTTATGCATTTTTAAACTTGAAATTGCAGGTCATTGAGGGTGAATAGAGTTTGAGGCATACGTCGCGGGACAGTAAGTCCTCCGACTCCAGCATGTGAATTACATGACCCATTTTGGGCCTCTTCTGGGCATCGGGATCAACGCATCGAAGGGCTACCAAGATCACACGTTTCAGCACCTTTGAAGCGGGCCGTTCGGGCAACTTAGGATCCACTACTTCCTCTGATTTCCTGTTCCCAACCATCATCTTCAGCCAATCAATTAGATTAACCTGGAACCATTTTTCATTAGTCAGAGTTGCAGAACAAACAAGGTATTCGCTCCACAAACCTATTGCAAAGTCACTAAGGCTTTTCTCTCCTTGAAACTAACCTCTCCCGGTGGCCGACTATAATCCACAGGAGCTCGTGCAGTAATGATCTCCATGATTAATATACCAAAGCTATAGATATCACTCTTCTCATTCAGCATACCAGTACAAGCATATTCTGGAGCAACATAACTGGCAAATAACAAAATACAGTCAATCAAAAGCAGCACAGTTTCATAACATTGATGCATATCAAACATTTATGTTTTAGGAACAATGGACTAACCCAAATGTTCCCATCACTCGAGTCGTCACGTAAGATCTTTCTGAATTTAAAAGTTTAGCAAGCCCAAAATCCGACAACTTAGGGTGCCAATTGTGGTCTAGCAGTATGTTACTGGACTTGATGTCACGGTGAACAACTTTCGGTTCAAGACCCTCGTGGAGATAAGCCAAGCTGCAACAAAGAAGAGTTCCAAATATAAGAAAACGAACACTTTTGCAAGACTATAGAAATCACAGTTTACCCATACCCTTTTGCAGTTCCTATAATTATATTCATACGGATCTCCCATGTCAAAGGGCTGACTTCCCCCACATCTCCATGAAGCCACTGGTCCAAGTTTCCGTTATCGATGTATTCATAGACAAGCATCCTGCACAGAGCAACATATTAACAATGAAGAACAGTTAAAGTTTTCATGCTTAATGACAGCAAAAAGAAAAATGAATGAACAATACCTGTAAGCTCCTTCAACACAGTATCCGAGCAATCTCACGAGATTCTTGTGTCTGACACGTCCAATTGCTTCCACCTCCACTTTGAACTCTTTTTCAGCTTGACCCCTGAGAGTGCACTGGTAGCATGAGTTTAAGGATTCAAGCAAAATGAGAATAATGCACAGAGAAGCAAACCTTCCTGGTTTTAGTTCATAAAGGCTTAAAATTTTCCACTTTGGGAAGCAAGAAGAGAACAGTTACTTTGGCGCATAAAAGTGTTATTTGACTTCAAGCAACACATTCCTTCCCACTAGTGAAATAAAATCTGCTAGTATCTCATATTTTCTTATACTTGAACTTGTAAAGGTTAATTAAGATATTCAAGGCAAAAGGAAATCACGTTCCTCCTCCTTTACCCTGAGCCAAGCCAAGCCGACAATTCAATTACATTTATTTGAGTAACGGAATGCTCTACATTTGGCAACAAACGAACATGCAACTGAAGGAAAACACATGCATTTCTACATCCCAAGCTAAGAGATCTTCTATCATACAACCACCCAACTGCGCATCCATGAAAACGAGCTAAAACAAGAATTATCAATTCAAAGAAAACATTCTTTCACCGACAGGCAAACTCTACTATGTATTAACAATCTGTTTCAAACTAAAGCAAATTGAGGAACTTCCTAACCTGTTGTTCAACAAATTCTTTATAGCGACTCTGGTGTTATCAGCCAACACGCCATAATATACAATACCATATCCACCTTCACCAATCACATTCTCATCTGACAAGCCATTAGAGGCCGCCTCAAGCTCTCTCAAAGTATACCACCTTCCCCATCCCAAATGGGATACCTCCGGCAACGACCCGCTACCTCCAAATGATCCAGTTTCAGCCCCACTAGTAGCTCTGCTTTCGCCGCTAGATGCCCCCCTATCAGAAAACACCACTCTGTGCTCCACCTTCCCCATATCTATCTGTATCTCCGGCACGGCCTGGAAAAATTCAAAAGGAAAGACGAAAACTTAATCACCATTCTTGACTTCTTGATGTTACTACTAACAGTATGGCGTAACTATATCTGAAATTGGATTAGAAATGAACCATCATTTGAATTTTGCAATAAGTGATGTTCATTCTGTAAAAGGAGAATCAATTTGACCTAACCCGTCCATTAAATTAGATAAAATCACACGCCAAAAAGGAACTAATACTAGACTCACGAATTTAGTGGGTTCAACCGTTCAAAATTTTTTCACTTCATTAACAACTATGCTATGCTCTGGTCTAGCGGAAAACAAACTCAAATTACTGCAGAAGAATTTGGTTTCAGGGGAAAAAACGAGTGCAAAAGAAAATCATAAATGTGTGAGAAGAAATAGATCTTAAAAATATACCGGAGGCAGAATGGGACGATGATCGGCGGCGGCGGAGTCGCGGACGATCTCCTGGATTTCCTTGGATACGACGGGAGTAATCTCACTGGCGGGCCGGTGTAGTTTACCCTTGCCGCTGCTCCGGCGGCGCGAGGCAGTGATGCAAAGAGAGATTAGGAAGAGGATGAGCACAATCACTGCTCCGACGACTATTCCAATGACGACCCAGAGATGCAGCCCAAAGATCGAGGTCTTCTTCGAGAGCTCGGTGTCCACAAACGCCGTATCTAACACTGACATCTTTACTGTAATTTACTACAAATTAACCAAACCCCGTATATATCTATGTATCTGAATGTATAGGAATATTTACGCTGGGTCTGTTAGTGTGTAAAAGGTTAAAACCCAGCCATGCAAAGGGGAAGCGAAGCTGGATTACATGAATCTTGAATCGCGAGGCTTCCGGAGAAGAAAATCAATGTTAATTCAGTGTGCATATGAAACATATATCACTCTGTGTGTGCGCACGAACAAGAGAAGTCGTTTTTTATTGCCGGGGAACAGAGAGATCGAAGGAGATGAGATTTAAGACTTTGAACTGAAGTGGGGTCTGCCGGAAATGGGTTTTCCGGCGATTGACTGTGTGTGCGAGAGAGAGAGAGAGAATCTATCTATACAAAACTAGCATCGTGTGTCAGTGCGCCTGCGTGTTTGGTTTTTGTTTTACGACTGTCCAAAAAGGAATTAATTTATATTTTTGGTTTTCCTTTTTTCGGAGCTAAAGAGTAAAGACAGCCTTTTTCTTGTCTTCTTTTTAATTTTTCTTTTTTAGATATACAAATCCTCTCAATATTCATATTTTTTTCTTCATTTTTTCACCAACTTAAATGCCCACATTATTATCTTTACCTAACTACCAAATCATTCATTACTTTTATTTAATTATAATAATAATAATAATAATAATAATATCAAATACTTGGTATATAAAATCTATTTTTGATAAGTATGAAGCGAGTAGAGGGTGGGGAAGTAAGAAATTGAAATTGGAGAGCTTTATGGACCCCACCCCCCAGTGTTAACGGTCGGGATGACGGTAATTGGCATGAACCTCATCTCCCCTACACGTGTCGATCTCACACTCACCCTCACCCTCATCTATGTTTCTGAGTTGGACTATTTATTGGGCTGGCCAAGTAAAAACGGGACCATGAGGTTCGGACTAAGAGGGTTCATGGAATATAATTTATATAAATATGGGAATCAGGACAGAGCATTTATTAATTAGGGTAATATTTTTATTTTAGAATTAATTACACGCACCTCTTTTAAGATTTGATATAATTATATATAAATTTTTTATAAATTAAAAGATTATATTTAGCACTCCTAAGGTTTGCTTTCATCTAACAAATAAATTCACTCATTAGTTAAAATTCATTGAATTTGGTGATATTAATTCAACATTAATTACTTATTACAAGTCAAATAATTCTTTTCAAATTAAACTATTCTTATAATAGTGAAAAATATATATCCGATCACATGCATTACAGCGTGAAGACGTATGAGGGTAATTTGATCATAAAAAAATATATTTGACCTACTATAAGTCAATCCGGGGGTAAATATATTTTTTTTATTTTTTTTCTTAATGTCAACAAACTCGGTGAATTTCGACTGATTAAGAGACTTGTTTGTTAGATTGAAACAAATCTTAAATGTGTTTGATGTAATTTTTTAAATCACAGAAAAATTATGTGTAATTCACCAAATTTTAAGAGATCGAAGCGTAATTATTCATTTATTATAAAATAAATAAAAAGGAAGGAAAGAAGGAGGTAGGAGATAGGAGGAGGGAGAGCATTACTTTGGATTTAGCAGTACCTGTTCACTATCTGTTTTTTGTTTTTTTAATAAGAAAATTATGAATAACGAGGTGGGTGTTGTCAGTGCAGTTGTCTGCATGTGGAATTTCCTTTTGTAGGAAAATAATTGGTATTGTTTTTAAAATTTATTGGGGAGAATGAGTTTATACAGACTCAAATATTATTGCCTAAATACTTCATATGATTTTTTAATTTTATTGAAATTCAAGATAAGAAAATGGCGGAGGATTAAGGTATGTTACAAAAATACTCTATGATCATATATTACTATAATTATTATATTATATAAGACTTTATTTGGAATGAAAATTCAAATAAAAAATTTAGATAAATAGTTGCAAACGACTTCATTTGGATACTAAGAATAATTTATAATGAGAATCAAAATATTTTCAGATCATTTGAAGCATAGAATTATGAATTGAATCTTTACATCATTCCATGCATAAGATAATATAAAATTTTCATTTAGAAATCAAATGTTGATTGATGTAATTTTGGAAAATAGATAAGTAATTGATGATATATTTAAAGCTGAAGCTAAATAACATCCAATTTGGACTGTCTGAGAAACGCGACTATACAGCAAGCGCTAGCCTGTGCCAAGTAAGTAATACAACGTTGTTTGGTAAAAGCGAGTTATATAATTCTACTAGCAATTATTCCGTGGGCCCACGCGTTTGACGTTTCTATTTTCCGTTCTAATTTCGACCAAAAGTCAGAAACTCTATCACAATTCCATCCGAAGCTCGTTCCGATGGCGACCACGAAAATCTTCTTCTTCTTCTCCTCCTCCTCCACCACTTTCTCTCTCTACGTCTCCGTCATCTCTCTCCTCTCCATCGCCTCTGCCTTCTCCCCTGTCGATCACTACCTCGTCAACTGTGGTACTCATTCCGCCGGAACTTCGGACCTCGATCACCGAGTATTCACCGGCGACGCCTCCCGATTCCTCACCTCGACCCTGACGATACAACTCGAGAGCACCGATTCACAGCTCACTTCCCCTTCCCCCTTCTATTCAACCGCTAGAGCCTTCGATCATCCCGCGCATTACACGTTCCCGATCAGGGATAGGGGAACCCACCATTTGGTACGCCTCCATTTTCACCCATTTCGGAATAATTATAACGATTTACTTGAAGCTGAATTTCATGTCGTCGCCAATAAATTTTTGTTATTACGCAACTTTCGCATCCCGAAAACCGATAATTTCCCAGTAATTAAGGAGTTTGTTATCCCGGTTGCTTCCAAGGAGTTGAAAATCGCGTTTGTGCCCTCAGGGAAATCGAAATTCGGTTTCGTGAACGCGATTGAAGTGATTTCGGCTCCGCAAGATTTAATTGCCGACGTGGCGCAGTTGGTTGATTCTGAGAAGAATGAGTGGGTTAATGGGTTACTGAAAAATGGTTTTGAGACTGTGCACAGAGTGAATGTGGGAGGTTTTAAGGTGACCCCGTTTAATGATTCTCTATGGAGGACTTGGGTGACAGATGATGATTACTTGGTATCAAGTGATGGCTCCAAAGAGATTCATTTTGGGGGCCGAATTATGTACCAAATGGGTGGGGCGAGTAGGGAAGTGGGGCCGGATAATGTGTACAATACCGCGAGAGTAATTAAAAGCTCTGATGATTCGATTCCGAATGGGAATTTAACATGGTCGTTTCGAGTGGAGAAGGGTTATAGTTATATGGTGCGGATGCATTTTTGTGATATAGCAAGTGTGGCTGCAGGCATGCTTTACTTCAACGTGTATGTGAATGGGAATTTAGCTTATGAGAACTTGGATTTATCGTATATGACAAATAGACTGTTGGCTTCGCCGTTCTATGCTGATTTTCTGGTTGATGGGGATAGTTCCGGAAATTTGCTTGTGAGTGTGGGGCCGTCAAACATGAGCTTGCCGCGAGCTGTTGATGCCATTCTCAATGGGGTTGAGATATGGAAGTTGAATAATTCGATGGGTAGTTTTGATGGGGAGGTTTGCTCAGATTTTGTTTGGAGGAGCTGGAGAAGGGGGCATGCAGGAGTTTTGCTTCCTCTGGTTGCTGCTGTATTCTTGTTGCTATCTGTGTCTGTGTTTTTGCAGTGGAGAAGGAGTGGTGCTGTGGCGTGGTCGCGGTTGCCTGTGGATGTTTCTGAAGCTGATTTGAAGAGTGGCAATCGTTTCTGACCCATTAAAGTTTGATGGCTTTGCAGAATCAACTCACTCTTCTGGTCTTTTTTATTTGAAGATTCTGGTGATAGTTATTTCGTGTCTCAAGAAGCTGCTATTGTCTTATGCTTTAAGTAAATACATGTGAAGGATTGTAGTTTTAGCGATGCCACTTCAATTATTCTACACCCTACTATATCTTTGTTTTTTTCTCCTATGGCCATAATCTTCAAACCTATATTTGTTTCATTTAGTTAATCAAGTGTGGAATACAGGTTATTACTACCATATATTATTATCTCCAATCTTGTGTAAGAAAATATTTCTGCAAAGATTTGTGGCATGGATATCTTATTATGAATGTGTCATTGGATATTCTGACTGAGGTTTTGTTTGTCAATCAAGTAATTAGTGTTCTCTCCAGTATACACTCTCGTTTTCCCAGCTAGTTTTTGCACTGATTGCGGCAATATTTTCATATACTTTTGTATTTATGCTCTTTCCTTCTTTTCATGTATCTCCCACTTATGCATGTCTCAGTTTCTTGCACCGGCACATCTACAGCATTTATAGTATTGTTAGGCCAAAACAATTATCCAAGTTCCAGTGGAGGTGCCACTGTAAAGCAATTGTTCGGGAGCTCTTAAGCACTTTTTCATACTATAGAGAATGCTGAACAAACTTTAGTCCAGTATTCTCTTTGTGTGATTATATGACTTGTTTATCTGGGTGTCTTTCGTGGTTAGAGATACTTATACTGACTTGCATATTATGATGTTCTGAACTTGGGTTATGCGACTCACATAATATGATGTTCTCGACTTGGAATTTTGCCCGTCATTAGCTCAAAGATGTTACTACCATAGTGCAAGACCATAAGCTTGCTTCCTAAAGAAGTAAAAGCATGAAAAAAGGGCCAGTAGTCTTGTTTAGTTCCAAAGAGTACATGCAGGTTGTGCTAATCAGGTAGGGGAGTCATCTGAGTTGAACAACCTAAACAACAGGCATGCATCTTAATCCAGCTTGAAATTGCATCAGCGTGTGAGACCTAGAACACGTCTGAGGTCTTTCTTGATTCTGGTAGAGCAGTAGGATTTCTTTGTTGTTCCCTATTTCAAGGGTGAGAGTGAGAATTAAAAGACTAAGTTGAAGGGTTTCTAAGAATGTGGATGTGGACATTTTATTTGGGTTTAGGTCGTAGAATCTTAAACTGGGCTATTAATAGTTCAACCCAGCTCAAAGGTTTCATTCAAGTTGATCCATGTTTATGAGGACAATCAGTGGAGTCGTCTGACCAGGCCTCAGTTTGTTATTGGACCATATCAGTCTTTCAATCTGCTTGACCTTAGTTTGAGAAATCACTTTGCTTAGCAAACACGAGTAATATTTGGTTGAAGTTGAAGGTGGGTCATTGAAAATGGTTGGGATTTATGATTTATGAATGAAGCATGTTAAGCCACATGGAACGGAAAAGGAAAGAGAAGTTTTGGATTTGATTGTTTGGGCATAGACGCACTAATCTTGAAGCATGTTGCTTTTATAATCAGGTCAACTCCATTACATTCTGACTGCTCTTCGCCCCTTAAAGTGCGAGTGTATGTCCGGTTTGTGTTTTTCTTGGCCCCTCAATGCGCCTTCTCATTCTTCTGCACGCTACATTTCTACTAGTGCTGAAAGGCCGGGCACGCGTCATCACCAACAAATTCCAATCTTTCTGTTCTAATTATATATATATTGAATTGTACTTGTAACACTCTTTAATGTAATTAAATAGCAATGCAACATAAAGGCTTGAAAAGATTAATGATTTCCAATGACTATAATATCGTATCGAATTTTTAATTTATTTACCACCTCAACGTTTAACATAAATTATAATAATTATTCATTATTTGAAAAGTTATAAATACTATTACGATTTTAATGCATGTCTAATAATGAATTTATTCCGTTAATCTATATTAAATTTTTATTCAATTTGTGATAAAATAACAAAAATACTCTTTTTAATTATAAATTATGATTTTATATATGTTTTGGATTTTTCTACAATATTTTATGGACTAATATCTCTATGGATTATTTACCTTGCTTACACTATTTTTTTAATAATTTTTTAAATATATATTTTTTAAAAATATTAGTAAGAGTAAAGTAGTAATCTTTATCTTAACATTCAGGAATTATATAATTATCTCTCATTTGAGGAGTATTTATAATTTTTAAATAATAATACAGTATTTGTAATTATACTAAATTTTATATAAAATGGGTATAATTTACTTTTTAAAATTATTATATAAGGATTCAAATAAAAACCCATACTTATTAACTCCAAAAAAAGAAATGCAGTTAAGTAATTGTAATGAGAGTGTAAATCCAAACAGTGTAAACTCGCAACCACTTGTTTTCTTCATGAAACGATTCACAAAAAAGAAAAGAATATGGTTGGACACGTGCAGGCACAAGTGAGGCACGCAGGCCACCATTCTTGGACGCACCAAAACACAATCCCCCCACACATTTCAATCTCAATTTTTAATTTAATTTCCCACCTATATATATATTAATTACTTCTTCAAACTCAATTAATTATTACCGTAATAAACACTCTCCATATAATTCTTCTCTTTTATATGGGTAATGGTGATGACACACATCCATCATAACAATCTAAGTTATAATTTGGAGAGGTGGACTTAATGTTGAAGCCTCCAATTAACTCCAATTCCAAGTGACGTACGTAGAATCAGGTTTGCATGAAACATGCAATTTATACAACAGACAGTTACCTCAACACATTCCATGTCCATCCACATGAGATTTTTGAACCCCCCGATCATGAAACAATGTCAACTTCTTTTCATTCTCATCAATCCAATCAAATGTTATTCAATACACGCACACACATACATATATAAACATATATCCCACATTCATTGACTTTCACACACAGGTCTGTATGTGTGATGCATGGTTCTTGCTGCATGTGCTAAGCCTAGTTGGAAGTGTACAAAATTAGCAAGTACATGTTGTCATTCAAATTCCCTGCTTCCTATATATATAACCTCATGCATCATTAGTCCCTCATCAACATTCTCCTCATATCACACACTACTTATTCATCCTCCTCCTCCTCCTCCTCTCCAACCCACTAATTAATTATTCAATTCAAGACAAAGAAAGATGGATCCAACATCACCACCAGCTTCCCTGCGTGGCGCCAACAACAGCATGATCAGGGCGGCGATAATGGCGGTCGTGGTGGGGCTCTTGGCCGGATACCTCTTCTTGTGGGTGATGATGCCCACATACACCTATAGGCAGACTTGGTTGCCCCACCTCCGAGCTCATACCACTTCCACTTACTTTGGAACCACCCAAGGTAATTCATTCATTCCACTCCCCACCAAAATTTCTTACCTTTTTATTTTTTTTCCAATCATATATATATATATATATATGTATGCATGATATTAATCATATGTTATTACTAGCTGAACGAGAGTGGAGCATGCATTCATTAATTACTCAAATTATAATTCCATCCCATGTGTTGTATTAACAATTAATGTATGTAATTTGCACGTAGGTGCAACTTATTTGGTGTTCACGTTCCCGGTTCTACTTATTGCTCTCTTCGGCTGTCTCTACCTTCATCTATCAAACAAATCAATACATATTCATGATCACACTCACAGCAAAGCCAACGGAGACCGTCGATTCGCAATCTGGAAGAGGCCCATGATCATCCAAGGATTGGGGATAGTGTCTCGGATTGAGCTTGCATTTTTCCTCATGTTCATTGCTCTTCTTGTTTGGAATTTGGCTAACTACTTGCACCTCAGTTTTGAAAATATTACACCAAAATCAGCTGCAGAAACTGGAGAAAAACTGTAAGAACAAATCTTTGTATTTAATTTAATTTAATTACTATATTCATATTTTACATAATTGATGATGCATGGCAGGTGGGAAGCGAAGCTGGACACAGCGGCCCTCCGCCTTGGACTGGTAGGAAACATAGCCTTGTCATTCCTCTTCTTCCCGGTGACACGTGGCTCGTCGGTGCTGCCTCTTTTTGGGCTCACCTCCGAGGCTAGTGTCAAGTACCACATATGGTTAGGCCATATTGTCATGATGTTTTTCACAGCCCATGGCCTTTGTTACATCATCTTTTGGGCCTCCACACATCAAATTTCTGAGGTAAAAATTTTATTTTCTTGCCTAAACATAATCAGTCATATGAATTGAACAACTTATATTCAATTTCTTTGTTGGTTCCAAGTTCAGATGCTGAAATGGGAGAAAACTGGGATATCCAATGTAGCTGGAGAGCTATCCCTATTAGCCGGACTGATGCTGTGGGGTGCGACATTCCCCCGGATAAGGAGGAAAACATTTGAGCTCTTCTTCTACACTCATCACCTCTACATTCTCTTTCTCATCTTCTTTGTGCTCCATGTTGGCATCAGTTATGCTTGCATCATGCTCCCTGGCTTCTTCCTCTTCATGATCGATCGCTATCTCAGGTTCTTGCAATCTAGACGAGGCGTTCGTCTCTTGTCCGCCAGAGTTCTGCCCTGTCAAACTGTTGAACTCAACTTCTCTAAGAGTAAAGGTATCCGTTATCTCAAGGAGTGTCCGTGTAATTATTCATTGTTGTTTTAACTGTACTTATTTGAAAAAGTGAAGGCAACTGATTTGTGTTATTTGGTTCTTGTGTTTCCAGGTTTGAGTTACACTCCTACCAGCATCATGTTCTTGAATGTCCCTAGCATTTCTAAGCTGCAGTGGCATCCTTTTACCATTACTTCAAGCAGTAATCTGGAGTCTGATAAGCTCAGTGTCATTGTAAAGGTAGAGGGAAGTTGGTCTAATAAGCTCCACCAGTTGCTCTCTTCTCCTTCACCCGTTGATCGGCTTGAAGCTTCCGTTGAAGGGCCTTACGGACCTCCTTCAACCGATTTTCTAAGGTACTATACATGCCTCTGTCATATCTTCCATTTTACACTCCGAATTTTGTTAATAGTTTAAGCTTTTAAATGAGGTAGATGAGACAGTACTGACAGAATCCTGTTTCTCTAGGCATGACCTGTTGGTCATGGTCAGCGGAGGTAGTGGAATAACCCCGTTTATCTCCATCATCCGGGAGCTTGTCTACACAGGCGAAATGTTGAAACTCAAGACCCCAAAAGTCCTCCTGATCAGCGCATTCAAGAACTCTACCGACTTGACCATACTAGACCTGATCCTCCCTATTTCTGGTGCCCCATCAGAGATTTTCAAGTCAGGGTTGCAGATTGAGGCCTACGTAACGAGAGAAAAACACTCGACTACTCAAGAAACAAAGCTCGTTCGCACCATCTGGTTCAAGCCTAATCCATCTGATGCACCAATGTCTCCCATTCTAGGCCAAAACAATTGGCTCTGGCTCGGTGCCATAATCTCGTCATCCTTCATAATCTACCTCATTTTCATTGGCATTTTGACACGATACTATATATACCCCATTGATCACAACACTAATACCATCTACCGCTCTGCCTCAAGAGCTCTGCTGCACATATTATTCCTATGCATTGGCATCGTTATCGCTGCAACCACCGTTTTCCTTTGGAACAAGAGTGGAAATGCAAGGGAAAGTGTACAAATACAGAACTTGGAGGGGGCAACTCCTCAGGCCTCACCAAATTCATGGTATTATAATGCAGACAGAGAGTTGGAGAGCTTGCCTCAACAGTCACTGTCCCAATCTATCAACGTGCACTATGGTGAAAGGCCTGACCTCAAAAGTAAGTAAACTGAAATGGACTATGATTATGCAAGACTTTTGGCATTCTTAATTTGAGTTAAAAGTCCTTAAAAAAAAATTGGTTCATTTGTAGGATTTCTGTTCGAGCGCAAGGAATCAAGTGTTGGGGTTCTTGTCTGTGGTCCGAAGAAAATGAGACATGAGGTTGCAAACATATGTTCATCTGGTTTGGCAGCTAATTTGCACTTTGAGTCCATCAGCTTTAGTTGGTGATTTTTATCATCATTTTCTATACAGAGAAGATGCAAAACTGGCCTCATTCTGCTGAGTTTGGGATTTTTTTTTTCTGGTTTTCTTATCTTTTTCTTGTTTCCTCTTCTTTTTGGTCGATGAGGCTGTTCAAACACGACCTGTAAATGGGGAAGATAGGTTTTCTTCCTTTGTGTAACATGCAAACATGAATAACACCAAATGTCGTACCATGTTTTGTTGAAAAAGGCTTCACTTCTAGGCGATCGATGAATGCATGTTAAAGAATTAATAGCAAGACATACTATGAAATATGTGTAAGAAGTATAAGTTACATGGTTCAAGACATAGTAAAGTTACAAACTTTCCACTGACAGTAAAGTGTGTGACGAACAATGTTGGACCGTGAAAACTTGACCAACATGTAATATTATGTCATACTCCATGTTCCAACAACACAGACTTCAGCATTAGGAAGTCTGTTAGGTGGAATAGAACTTGTTCTTGTTGAAGAAATTAAAAGGGGTTGATAAGTGAAACTTCATCAAAACTCCCACAAAAGCATGAGAAAAGAGAGCATTACCAAACTGAAGATTTTGGGTCGTTGTAACAAGCTTTCTTAATTGCCACATATACACATGTCTCTTCTTCATAGTTCAAGTCCTCTGGTGTGGTAATGAACAAGACTCCCCTAAAGAACAAATTATGTAATGATAAGGTATAAGGATGTCTAGTTGTTTCCATGAAGTTCTATTGAATCCGGCCCACTTCAACTACTTCACTCATTCACCTAAATTTATGCCATTAGAACAATATTTCCTGAAGCGACATCATCAATTTCTCAAAATTTGCTTCTCGCTAGTGGTCATCATCACTTTTCCCCTTTAAATAAATAAACTCTATTTCTCATTCTATCTTCTTTATTACAGAAATGGCTGACAATGATCATCTTGTCTCATAGGAGCTCTATATACCAACCAACTTATGGTAGCCAAGTGTGAAAAGGTAATTAACGTGTGCACTCCTCAACCTAGTTAATAATGATAATATATACACAAAAATCAAGCAATTGAAAAGAAAAATTCACTCTTTTCGGCTCTAAGTTAATTAGTGCTAAATCATCCTGACTCTTTAATTTCAATCAGTTTCTACCTAAATACTACTTGAATTCTCAAACACTTGACCAAAAACTGCAAGGAAAATGCTGACATCAAAGAAGTATGTAAGAATACATATTAGTATTTAAAAAGATTTGAATGGAGATGTATATGGGATGAGGGGTCAGTGGTCCATTATTGGTTGCAACAACCTTGTCAAGTCACCAAAAGCTTCCCATATTTTCGACCAACAGGTTATATATGCACATCATTTTCCCATAGTAGAAATTACTTGCCTCCCACCAGAAGAAGCTTCACTCCAGACTCTAAAGACTTGAGGTAGAGAGACGAGACATCAAAGAACAACATCAATGGCTTCCTCTACAGTTACTTCTGCTATCAGAGGAGCAATTTTGGTGCTGGCCCTTGTGGTTTTTCTTGGTAATATTATGATGTGGATTATCATGCCAACTGACACATACTACAATGACTGGTTGCTTCATATTCTTGCTGATACAAACTCAACTTTCTTTGGAATTCAAGGTAACTGTTTGTTTCTTTTTATCTGCCTGTTCTTTTGTGCAAAAACTCATGCTGTCTGAATCGTTTTCACTACATGACAGGTCCCATAATGCTGGACTTCACATTTCCCATCTTGTTCATTGCTGTTTTGGGATGTTTATATCTCCACTTGGGAAAGAGAAGAAGTAGTTTCATTCAAAGGTATGAAGTACTTGGCTCTTGCATCTGAGGCCTCTTTTCTCATCTATTTCTTTATGATTCACACTTATATATACAATTCTGCATGTTTCATTTAATGGGCAGCAGCAAAAGGATTGAAAACCTGAAGTTCATTAGACGGCCGATGATCGTTAAAGGGCTTGGGATTGTAAATCTGACAGAGCTGGCTCTATTCACCATGTTCATCTCGCTCTGTGTCTGGTACTTTGCAGATTATGTGCGGCATTGGTACAAGCAAGTTCCAGTACGATCAATGACCAGAGGTGAAAAAGTGTATGTTCCTGATCCTTAACAACATGTACAAATTATTACAGCCAACAAAAATCTTCAGACTCCCATGTAATGTATTGTAATGCAATTGTTGTTGGGATATATATATATATATATATATATATATATATGCAGGTGGCAAACAAAATTGGATAGAGTGGCAATAGTAACAGGAGTAACAGGGAATTTGTGCCTGACATTTCTGTTCTATCCAGTGACAAGAGGATCATCAATCTTGCCAATGTTGGGGCTAACTTCAGAAGCCAGCATCAAATACCATATTTGGCTTGGAAACTTAGCCATGTCACTCTTCACTGCTCATGGATTTCTCTACATTCTTTACTGGTCCATCACTAATAGATTATCTGAGGTAATCAATTACATTTCTTAATCTAATCGTTTATGTTATTATTATTAATACACACTCTTAATTAATTAATGCATTTTTTGGATTAAAATTATAGATGCATGGAGACATAGTTTTACAACCCTTTTTGTAGGCTATAACTTGTACAAGAATATTAATGATGCTCTCTTTATTTCTTGATTTACTTTACCCCATTATTATCAGAAATTATTCTGGATGTTATGCTTTAATTTATTCTGAATTTTCTTTGACACATTAATTGAAAAAATTCAGAATATACACAATAGTACTATGAATTTGTAATAAGACATTCCAACCGTTAAGAGACAACCCAATTTGTAATAAGAGATTCAAACTGTCAAAAGACAATCCAAGTGAGTACTCTTAACTGTCTAAATCTACGAATGACTTTATTATATATTTTTATTTATTTAGTTTTGTTATTTGGGGTGTTGGGAGTGGAGTAGTGCACTATTTCTTGAAGGTATTCCCAACCAACACGTGTTATTTTGGGAAAATGGATTTTCTTTTTTTTTGGTTTGGTGTTTTTTTTGTGGGGGGGGGGGGGGGGGGGTAGGTTGTTTGAGTGGGATGGGTTAATGAAGCAAAGAATGAGCAATTGATCAATTATTATGAGGTGCCACTTATAACTAGTTAGGTGAAGTGGTCAATATAAACACTTCGTTTACAAGAATCTTAACCACATTGCACCATTTTCATAATCTCCCAAATTTTAAAAGAAGTAATTTCCTTGGAAGCAAATGCAAGCAACCTATTGTAAATAAACAAATTATTCTTTTATAAAAAAAAATTAGTAATTTATTTTTCTGTATTTTTTAAAACACAACAATTTATCTCCCTATATTTTTTAAAATAAAACAATTTACCTCTTTAGACAGGTAAGTAAATTGCTTCATTTTGAAAAATTCAAAAGGATAAATTAATTTTTTTTATAGGGAATAATATATTCATTTACAATATTAAGAACATAAATTGTTATTCACTAATTTTCTTGATTTCCGATTCTTGCTCAAAGTCCCTTAATATTGAACCTTAAGTCATAATTACCTCTTGGCTTGTATGTGAATGCCTTTTGACTTCAATTACAATTTACTTTGTACCCCACCAAACAATCCTTTGAAAAAGATAAAACCAGCACAAGATCAATTAATTATTACCATCAATTCTGCCCTGTTTATACTCTGTTTCATTTCAAACTCTCAATTCATGACAACAATTCTGTTCTATGACAAAACTCCACTACTTTAGGAAGTTAGTCCCTGTGAGCCCACCACCAATGTAAAATCCAAACATATGAGTGGCAAACCTAAAGTGCTCCAAATATGTGCCCACCCATTGTCCTCTCTTTGTGTCTGTATTTTTGGTAGTAGGTAATTGTCACTAAAGGGGCTTTGGGGGAGAAAATGAGAAAACTCTTTAGTAATTGGTATTAGTCTTTTTTTGCTATCATGGCTTCTAGAATTGGGACCATTCATCAAAATTTGGCCATGAACCAATCCATTTCAATATGGGGTCACAAAGCTTTTTCAAAGATGAAAGTGGAGACACAAATCTTGGACATTGAGATAAGTAGGTTGAGTTGCTTTATTGATTCATTGTAAAATTTGATAAATATTAAATGATCATGGCGTCATTATGGCATCATCATGACGCTATATTTTTTCCAACTTTTCAAAGAAAGAATTAAAATTTTCTTTTTACATATAAGTAAATATTTTACTTACTAGAATAACATTTTTCAAAAAATCCAATCCAAAATCGACGTCCCTTTTCTTTTCCCCCTAATTTTTTTTGTTTGAATTTTATGTAGATGCTGAAATGGGGTGACCACTATGTATCAAATATAGCAGGAGAGATCTCTTTGTTGTGTGGATTGGCCTTATGGATCACAACTTACCCTACCATAAGAAGGAGGATGTTTGAGCTCTTTTTCTACACTCACTACCTCTACATTTTCTTCATCATTTTCTTCATACTACATATTGGCATTGGCTTTACCTGCATTATGCTTCCTGGCTTCTATCTTTTCATTATCGATCGATATCTGAGATTCTTGCAGTCGAGAGAGAAAGTCCGATTAGTCTCTGCACGTGTTCTACCGTGTGAAACTATTGAACTCAACTTCTCCAAGAGTCGAGGTAATGTTGAACCTACATATGAACTTTTGCACATCATCTATCCCTAATTATTTATTTTTGCAGGTTTGAAGTATAATCCTACAAGTACCGTCTTCATAAATGTGCCCACCATTTCCAAACTGCAGTGGCATCCTTTCACCATTACTTCAAGTAGTAACTTAGAACCAGAAAGGCTAAGCGTTGTGATTAAATGTGAGGGCAGTTGGACTCAGAAGCTGTACGACATAATCTCATCACCTTCGTCTATTGATCGCCTTCAAGTGTCCGTAGAAGGACCGTATGGACCAGCTTCAACTCATTTCCTCAGGTTCAAGAAACAAAAATTGTCCATATATGATCTGCATGCACACACACAATAGCACATATGTAGTACGTGTGTCTGATATGCACAAAGAGTATGTTAGTTTCTTGATTCACATGTTTGGTGGACTTTTACAGGCATGATGTGTTGGTGATGATTAGTGGAGGAAGTGGGATCACACCATTCATTTCTATAATCAGAGAGCTCCTCTTTATTAGCTCTACACTAAAATGCAAGACTCCTAGGATCATGCTCATTAGTGTATTCAAGAACTCTTCACACCTCTCCATATTGGACCTTATCCTCCCAACTTCAGGCACTCCTTCAAATTCAGGCAACTTAGACTTGCAAATTGAGGCCTATGTCACAAGGGAAAAAGGGCAATCAAAAGACAAGTTACAAAGCCCTCGAACCATATGGTTCAAGCCAGATGCATCTGATGCACCTATATCTCCCACTTTAGGCCCCAACAGTTGGCTATGGCTTGCTGCAATAATCTCATCATCTTTCATCATTTACCTTGTGCTCTTGGGAGTTTTCACCCAGTATGTGGTTTACCCTATTGATCAAAACACCAATAAGCTCTATTCCTACACCAAGAAAGGTTCAATGAACATGTTATTCATATGCTTCTCCATAATGATAGCTGCTAGTGCTGCTTTTCTCTGGAACAAGAAACAGAATGCCAAGGAAGCCAAGCAAATCCAGGACATGGAGGAATCCGTGACGAGTAGGTCATCAAACTCATCATTTCATCATGATGATGTAGAAATGGAGAGCCTCCCCCTACAATCAACCATCAAATCTATCAATGTACATTATGGTCAAAGGCCCAACCTCAAAAGTAAGCAAAGTTCAATTTTGAAGCAACTGTTGTGTTATAAATTTTCATTAATTTAGTGTGGAGGGAGACTTTGAACTTGGCAGATGAAGAAATTGATGTGGACTTTTACTGTAGGAATCTTGTCGGAGATCAAAGATTCGAGTGTTGGAGCACTTGTTAGTGGGCCCAAGAGGATGAGGCAGGATGTTGCAGCCATATGTTCATCTGGACTGGCTGATAATCTCCATTTTGAATCCATCAGCTTCACTTGGTGAACGTCTGTTTGCATACGAGTGCATGAATAAAACAATGCATAGACTATAGTTTATAATACCATATATTGAATTTGAGTTTTGAAGCCATTATGTACCTTACCGTTGGGAATATAGCCATATAAATAAGCAGTTGCTGCATTTCTGTAATATATAGTTTGAGATGATGCTTTAAGAAATGTATGTTTGGCTCATGTTTTATAAAGTAAAAGAATTAAGGTGTTCAGTTTCCTTTTCATGTCCTGTTTTCTTTCACCGACACCAACTAATGTACAGTTTCTGTTACACGAACCCTCTAATTTCAACAAGAATCTCCAACTATCCAACTACGCAATGTAGTCAGATTTGGACTCGTCTTCGTGAGTGCAACGAACTGATGAAGTTTATTCTTGATGTTTGTTTCAAATTATGTGCACTTCAACTAAAGCAAAATTTCTGCTCAGAATCAGATGGACCAAAATTGGCTTACAGAGCTTTGTGCACAATCTCTGAATGAGCAACGCTCAAATATAGACCATTCGTACAAATATGGTATACATCCTATCCATTGCCAGCAACTTCTCTGTGAAAATGAAAGGGGGAAAAAAAAGATAATACATGCTCCGAAGGAAAAAGAAATGAGACAAAAACTAACAGTGAGAATCTTTATTTTATGGACATACAACGTTTGCTATTACTTTCCGCAAGGCAATATAATCTAAGGTGGTAACAGCTGACTTCATGAAG
>NC_026145.1:17845748-17884660 GCF_000512975.1 Sesamum indicum | reverse complement strand
CACGGAACAATGAATGTACATCTCTTGGCTAAAGGTTTTCAACTTGGCCAAGATAAAATGGAGACAACTCAGAAGCCTCGTTTACACATTCTCAATTGAAACAATCCACCATAGGCTTAAGAGAACCAGTTAGCTCATGTTCCTCCAGCATTGGCACTCGATGAAAGCTTATCCTCCAACTCCTCAAGCAAATCATGGTATTCAGCAAATGGCGCATGTGCCTTAACAATGTGTACACAGCAACAGCACAATCAGATGAGCAGAAAAATAGGCGCTCCAGCAAATATAATTTGACCAAACCTGTACCTGTATGGTTATGCTGTATGCTTTCCACAATCGCAAGTCATGTCTAAACAAATCAAAAAGGACCTGAAGAGACACACAGTAAGTGAACTACATAATTGATCAACCAGCAGGTAAAGTCTAAAGATTGTAATCAAGACCAAGTTTTCTACAAAATGTATGCGAAAGGATGAAGGTGCTATTAAAGAATAATCACACAATTATGTCAAGAAAGCATCCAGATGACAGAGGGAACACCAGGAGCTAATTTTATATGATGCATTGTATGATATCTGCATGATTTGCAAGATGTATAAGTTACATTTATTGGTATTCTCATTTATGCTATCAAGTACATAAAGTCATTACTGCATACATCGAAGTCAGACACTCAAGATAAAAGCAACAAAAATCATCTTAATGAGGGAGAAATCTCCAAGTAAGAACAATCCTTGACTACATTTACCAAAAATGCCACTATACCTCAGAACGCCTCAATAATGTGGCCAAGACCACTATCCACTCTTTAAACTTGACCGAGCACATGTGGGCCAAGAGAAATTCTGCATCCAGCCGACTTTGCAATGTTCCCATATGGAGCTACATATAAAAAGCAACACTGTTGGTGAATAATTCCAAACTACTTTACATAATGCAAAATCTCAAACTCTATCTCTTGAATTGTAGTTATTTGTCCTGATGTGAACATGTTTCTACACTTTGACATCCACAATATTCCAATCTATATGAAGCTGCTGGCTAAATCGACTTCAGTTCAGTTCAACTGCATCATGATGAATCAATCTAGGCAGCAAATAAATTGAAAACATCCAGAAGAACAATGAGAGAAAATATCACATTTCAAATTTTTAGAGAATTGAGGCAACATGCAAATATAGATTCATTTTCATCCACTAGACTAAAAAGAATGATGGGAACATTTTGCAGATAGCTGGATAATGCCAGGTACTTCGGCCCACGAAAGACCTTAAAAGTCCAACAGTAACAAAGCATTTGAAAATCTGAATCAAGAAGTGAAACTACATCCAGATTACCTTTTGCCCAATGAGTTCAAGCCCTGAAGCAAAATTCTCCAAGCGAGCACTTCCATATCTTTCCCGTTGGAGATACTCCTGCAGTCAATTTGATTATGCTTCTAATCTCAGAAGATGGATAAGAAAGCATGCATCTGAATAACTAAAAAGAAGCGAATTATACCACTAGATCAAATTGTGTGCCTTTGACAAACGCAACAAGCTTTGAAAGCTCTTTTCCAGACATCAAATAGCTGGCATGGCTTTCTAAAATATTTTTAACAGAAGAAACATGTGGACTCTGTTCTTTGAATGAGGAGCTGCTTTAAATTCACAGAAAAGGAAAATGTCTACAAGCGTCAATGGAGCTGATAAGGACAGAGAAGTGGATTAATTTTGAAAGCACTCAATTAAAGTTTAGATTATTTATCCAAATACATGCATATATATAAGTCTAGGTTTACCTTTTTGCATCCTGTGGTTGCTTTCTAAAACTGGAAGGGAAAAGAAAATATCCCAAGAATCTTGGAGAATCTCTGTCGGAATCAGCATTTGTGGGTTCATATTCTCTGCCCGATCTTAGCAGAAACCTCACCTAGTAAACACAAGAATTCAACATAAAATTGTTAAATTGCAAGGAACTAAGAAGAACAGCCATCTTCAAGAAGACATAAGATAAGATGGGACTCATACCAGCTCTCCAGCCAGTTCGTATAGAGACTCATCAAGCGTAGCCTAAATAATTGCAAATCCTTGTCAGAATGTATAGCATTGATTGAAAAGGTGCTAGAGAAAATAAGAGAACCCATAATTGCATCATAAGGAATGATATCAAGATTCAGCCATGTCAACCAAACATTATAGGCAGCACAAGCAAACACAACAAATGGATTATGTAAATGTTTACTTCGGGTTTCTACAGTAAGACTAAAGTTCCTTCAAAAATCTTAGGGCCATCTATTTTCCTAGAAATCTTTATTAAACCGCCAATATACAGCACCAGCACACTAATGCAATTTTGAAGGGGATACCAATAATGGGAAAAAAGAGTTACCCTTCCATTCTGCCAAGATTTAACAAATACAAATATGAATCTGAATTTCTTTATTTGGGAAGGAAAAGTTGGACATAGTCACCTGCAGTAAACGCAAAGCACAATATTGACTCACAGCAGGACCTTCAAGCTTCGCAATGACCTGTTCACAACAATATCAACCACACTAGCAATCAGCACAAAAGGATCATTTGCATACAACACAAGTTGTCTAGATATTTCCCCATTGACTCATAATACGAACACACAATATGATCAACAATAGTTCTGACACAATCTCATAACAGAAAATCAACAGTCAAACTCTGTGCTAAATAAAAAAGCATGTAAACATTGACCAACAAATATCTGCAACTGAAAAAATATAGATATATCACCACACAAGGATGGTTGAATAACAATGAACAAAAAACATGCTACATCAAGGCTGTTGTATGCTAAGAAGAAAGTAATTCGTTCTGCAAAACATACAACATTTTTTGGATGACTGATGACAGCTAACCATCATGTATGAATGGTAAGCAGGTAGGATGGTTGTATTTCTAATTATATTTGAGGTTACAGGTCAACTTAATTAACTATCAGCAGGGTAAATTACAAGGAGCTCCCTTAAGGTTTGCCTTAATTACAAATACCTCTGCAGGGTAAATTACAAGGGGCTCCCTTAAGGTTTGCCTTAATTACAAATACCTCTCGTTGTTTGGAAAATTACAAATATCCCTCGTTGTTTGAAAAATTACAAATACCCCTCTACAATGCTGTCACAAGGGGATATTTGTAAGGGTATTTGTAAGTTTTAGGGGGTATTTGTAGTTCTTCAAACAATGAGGAGGTATTTGTAATTATGGCAAATCTTAGGAGAGCCCGATGTACTTTACTGATGGTAGTAAGAAATATCGGAACTTCTCTTTTTAAAGCCAACAAGAAAAAATAAAAATACGACCAAGGTAATCAGAAATTTAGAATGAAACAAACTAATATACATAAAATCTGCCCAAAAGAGTGAAAATAGCACTTACAAGTATATAGCAGGCTGCAGTGCGGTACCATCTTCGCTGAAAGCATTCTTCAAACAACCTATAAGTAAAAGATTGGTTTCTAAATGACAAGTAATGACTTCAAAACCTTTCTGGAAGACAAAATTCATTTTGAAGTTACATTGATGACAAAATAAAGGAGAACTATAAATGGTGATCAAGGAAGAACCTAACAACTACTCACCTTAGAACTACACCCACTCACTTTCTCTGGTAAACATGTCAATTGAAGTTTATAGTTATTTTAAATAAAGGATGATACAATTAAAATTCCCTATTTGTACAGAAAAAGTAAGAAAATCAAGTCTCATACTCGGTTGATCTTCCAGCAGCAGAAAATAAATCTGCCCAATGTCGACCGTCAGTTTTCCGTGCTACACTAACAACAACATCGTAATATTCAGGAAAGTTTCTGATCAGATCACATGTCTTCTCCAAAAGAGAGGGAGCATGATTGGCTACGCCTGCCTGGATTTTGCTTGAATTTTGTCTGTAGAAAATAAGTGCTTATGTTCAGCATAATGATAAAATACTAATAGCATTTTATAGGAATTGCAGAATTCAGTCCTACAGAAAAGCTATTAGATCAAATTCAGCTTAAGAACATTATTTTATTTTGTTAAGCAACAAAAGCAATTTACCAGCAGGTTGATAGTAAGACATCCATAAGAACCTATATTTCTAGCATATCTTGATTAACTCATTTCACATTCATAGTTCAACAGTCAAACTGCATAACTGCAACAAAAAGATAAGTAAAGACCAACTGTCTTGGCTCCCAATACCCAAAAGGTTATTATTCAAATCAATCAGAACCTCCATCGATAAGTAATGACTTTGTTCAACTTCAGTGGTTGAAAGGACAGCTGATAGTGCATAAGTAGTGTGTGACATATTGGTCCTTCAGAAAATGCTAAGAAGTCAAATGCAAATAAAATTCATACATACATATGATCATTAGGAGGTCCGTTGACCCAAGGTCCCAAGACAATCAAATGATTAGTATATGGCGCACAACATGCAGATTCTCGCTACATTAATGGATCTGTTTATCCCGAGACTTGAGTTCAAGCTACATAAGAATATCAAATAGGTACTACAAGACCAAAGGATAGAAATAAATGTTATCTCCAAGAAATAGTTCAACCCAGTGTCAAATCAGTTTTGCCAATCAGCTGTGGCAAAAGGAACTAAACTGGGTTCAGAATGGAGTGCAACAAACTAGATGAATGAACAAAATATTCCTAAATAGATGTACCTGGAAATTTCAGCATCAAAAACTGTAAAAAGAAGCCACTCCAGACAATGAGAAAAATGTGGCTTCTCTGCCGATAATTGTGCTAGGCGTAGAGCTTCTTCCCTCTTGTCCCTCTGCATAACTCATAGTTAGAACTTTAGGATGTCGAGTACACGAAAAGAAGGATCCACTTTTGCTTTTTTCATGTAAAAAGGAGTCGCCTAGTTTAGAAGGCGAATGATTATTTAACCAACAGCAGAAAACCCAAGTCGAACAGTCATGAGCAATAGAGTTCCAGTTTCTATATAAATCCCCCTCATCGCCCCTCCACCATATACCCTCGTACAAATGCTTAGTAAACTTTCATTCATCCAAACAGGCCCACAGCCCAAGTTATTTATTAAAAAAGAAAAGGGGCAAAAAACCAATAGGAATTACACAATCATCAAATAAAGAGAGATCTTCCACCCCTACTTCTGTATGAACAAAAATCTTTGCAAATTTGTGCAGCTAGAGATTGCTGAGAGTTCTTTTCTGGTGTTTGTCATTTAATTCCTTTCCTTGATTCAAAGTTCATATTCCAATTTTTCTTGTGATTCTTTGGCTCCACAAAAGGCAATGGTCATCAATAAATGACTATATGGATGAGGGATTCTCACTTGCCAGAATTCAGCCATGTGATAATAACCAAGTCAAACTCCTCATTGCACGTTTGGTCTCTTGTTGATCTAGAGCCAGTCAGTTAAGAGCCAAGAGTATTGGCTCTATCCAACAAGAAACACAAGAGAGCAGTGTCCTAACTTGTGAAAGACAAAAATCATTCAGCATCCAGATGAGGGACATCAATGTAAGAACTTCTCATTTAAAACCATTTATGCCTGTTGGGAGATTTAAGGGAATGGCCTGTCCTTCAATCAACATATTTTAACACAATATAGTTGCTGCATGCTAGTGTTATATTGTCTCATGCTAAGACAGTGTTAACTAAACGAGTATAGCAAAATATCCATTTGATTTGACATCATCATCAGTGATGTCATTTGGAGAGGGTAAAGTGCGAAATTGGAGAAATGTGATATGGAGGAAGTGTCTCCAATTTTCAGTTACACAGGAAGTGCTATCTCGGAGAATAAGAAGTCCAACTTATTGACAGCAAAAATTCGTGTAGTTATGCACCTGAAGAAGATGCCGAAGTAGACAATGTAATATGGTTTGTGCTTGAGGAGATGGCTCAAAACATGGGAACTCCGTAGATGCTGAAAATGACATTCTCTGCGAAACACCAACTACTACACCAGCATTCGGAAGTAGACCAAGGGGGTATACCTCACGATCAAATTCCAGCTCTGGATCCAACTAAGTATCACGTCAAACCACATAAATCAGATGAAAAAATGTTAGCATCTTATAACAGCATAAACATGTATAAGTTCAGGTCTTTGACAACATACAAAAATGCAATTCAAGATAAATGAATGCTTACAACAGACAAGATCATGCATGAGTAAGTGGTTTGGACCGTTAATAGATTCTTAACACCTTTAACATAGAACCTCTGAGAACAGTTTCAACTTCACATGTTCTGTTCCGGACTATATGACTGAACTACCACCTTGGTACTTGAACATGAATGGTTCACTATACGGTCAAACATAGAAAACCGAGATACATACAAAACCTATTTGCTGGAAATAAAAGACATGAGCCATAAATTAGATAAAAGTACCTGCAAGAAGTCTTCCTGCTTAAAAGGATCAGCACCTGGAGATGGATACCAAACCTGTACATAAGCTTCAACCAGCATTAATATCAGGCATGTCAAGAAGAATGGAAAATACTTTAAGCGAGATAATGGCTATGGAAGCGATTACCTGCATCCCTCGGTGGCCATAGTCTAACCAGGAAACTTCCTCAATTAAGTTATTTTTCTCCTCTGATTGACCACAAGTAACCCAGAATAACTCTACAGAGTCAGTGAGCTCTCTTTCTCTTCCATCATCCAAATCAAGCAGTGAAAGGTCCCCATTCATCCGCAGCATTAAACATCTAAAGAACCATGCAGCTAATTACCAACCAAACCCATAGACTTTAACTGTACCAGCTAACAAACTGGAAACATAAGCACATACCTGGATGGTTCTCGGGCTAATAAATCAGAAGAGGATGAGATATCACTTTTTAACGTATAATCCCGTGGAAGCTGATCAGGGATAAACCGCATTGCAGCTGGATGGCTCTTTGCAGTCATAATTGAAAGCTCTCGTACTGTAGAAAGCTGTTTGTCATTTTATCACTTAAAAATGCATGAAGAATATAATGCATTACCATAGTCTCATTTTGAAACAAATTCTAATTTATTTCAGACTGATAGAACTATAAAAACATTATTTTAGCAACTATTCAAGCAAATTCCTTTAAGCATTTCATTACCTGTAAAGCTGGAGTACTAGAAGGTGACAGTTCACCAGTTAATTTCACGTGGTATATGTGAACATCAAACGGGTGATATGTGACAAGTAAATAGTCCTGATAAACATCCATGACCACTGGCTTTGAGAGCAATGGCTTCCGACATAATAGCGAACTTTGATCAAGGTGATATCTCGGGTAGAAAAGCAACTCATATCTGCAATCACCAGTCATCGTGAAAAAGAAGCAGGTACCAGAATAGTAAATATGTGTAGTGAAAAGTAGATACAGCAGTAGCCTATAGAAGTTGTGAAATGTACATACTCAAAGTATAGCTGTTTCAGAAAAACATTGACATCTAGCTAAATTTGAAAGAGAAACATCTCTGTTCATTTTGGTCTGTTTGCAACATTCATCAATCATCATATCGATCAAACATAGGATTAAAACTATAATAGATTCATCTTATTTGACAGAAACCTTCCTTGTGAAAAGTAAGTGCAGTTGAACATTTATGTTGGGGATAATTACAAAGCCCTCCCCTAAGGTTTGGTGCAATTACACATAGACCCCTGTTGTGTGGAAAATTATATTACTACCCTGAGGTTTGCTTCTATCTATCAAATAGGTGTTTCTATTAGTCAAAATCCATATAATGGTAGTTTGGTCACAAGATTAGATTGTCAGCACTAAGTCAGTGGTGCAAAAATGAATTTTCATTCAATTCTTTTTGTTAATATCAAATACAGTCAATTTTGGCTAACAGAGGGACCTATTTAAGCAAAACTTCAGGGATACTAAATGAAATTTTCCAAATCAAAGCGGGAGTACCTGCAAGTACGCCAAACCTCATGGGAGGTCGGTGTAATTATCCCTCTATCTTATTTATGGAAACTAGTCGCGGTAAATGAATAGGTTTGTTATGTGTAAACTTCAAAGGTTACTTGGGCAAATCATTCACAAGGGTTTCCGAAGTTCAGCATAAACAAATGAGCAGCTTCTTTCTATGGAAATATATACTAGATCACTAATACGCCACCATAACCGTCAGAACCTGTCAAAAAGGTCAGAAGCAATCTAGACAAAACTATTTTAGTATGGTTTTCTACACATCAGCTTTTATTTCCAATTAGTCCCAGCTAGTATCTTTGTTATGATCTGAAGATATCATTTAAACACTACGATTTCCATTTGAACTTACGGATGTTTTTTCTTGTTCTTGAACTGAACTCACTTTCTCATCTGCCGGTCCTGACATACTTGTAATTATGAGGGGCCAACCAAGCTGATCTAATGCAGCAACTTATTTAACTACTAATAGATTTGTGATATGGACAAATAACCAAACAAAAATGTGCAAGTAATTACTACACTAAGAAGTTCTATACAACTTCCAATTTGGACCTTTGGAACAATTTTCATTACGTTAGTGAAGAACTCACTTTTTCTTCGGTGCCTCCTTAGAATACAGGGTTAATGTCATGGGCAACCTAAATGAAGTAAGGCCTGCAACTTCTCCAATTACAAATCTGATATCAAATATGGATTTCTAGGCCAGCAGGAGTATGCGATAGAATTGCAACATTATGAAGCTTCGAGGCATAAATTAGTGTTTTGGTATGCATCACAAAATAGGTACACATGGAAACTAACGAACAGAAGAATTACGCCGGGACCCAAGAACCAGGTTAATTCCATGAGGGCGCATACTCAAACTAACGAACAAGAGAACTATGCCAGTGGCCAAGAAACAGGTTTAATTCCATTTCTAAATCCCAGTGTAACACTTGGTAGAAAAAGCAATGGTCCTCCACAGGTAATAAAATTTTAACTGTCTGTCAAAGCTGTGTTTATTCTATGAGTGAACTTACGTGTCGGAAGAGTCCACATAGTTGCAGACCACGACAATTTTCCCCAGCCATAACAATCCCCTGCATTGAATTTGTTGTTCCTGACTAACATCTCCAAAAACTCTCCAGCGCTTTAGCCGTATGTCATACAAGATTAAACCATTAACCCCTGCAACTGCCAAATACATTCCGTCCCTACTAGCAGCAACATGTAGAACAGGCCAGTTTTGCAGAATATAAGATACCTGGTACATTCCAGAGGCTATCAGAAGCAACATCTTAAAGAAAAGGGGAGACCAAAAAAAGGGCAGCCAAGTGTGTTTGATACATAACTGGAAGATTGAGGTGCAAGATCTTGAGTTCATCAGTATCTTCTGACTGTACAATAAGCAAGCGATCTTCACCATAGATAACTTGGCGGACATAGGTTGTACCAGAAACACCCCTATTGAGGCAGCATTTGCCAAAAGAGAAGGCAACAATTCTGTCCGAAGATCCTTCTTCAATAGCATAAAGCCTATATCCATGTTCATCCCAGTGCATCATTGAGGTGCCACCCATCATGGGCTCATACTTGAAATCCTGGTTTGACTTAACCACAGGAGAAGAAACAGAACCCAGACCTATCTGGCGTATCGTAGACATCAAGCGACAGCCAGAGACAGACCAAACTGTAAGCCCTCTTAACTTCCATCCAACTGCAAAAGCAGAGTCATCAGGTGTCCAAGCAATACAATTAACAGGACCAGTATCTTCCACAGAATATCTGCAATAAGTCCATACAGAAGGCATTAACTTCAGGATGTATATAAAAAGGGTCAAAGATCTAAAGCAATCACAGAATACACCAGAAATATTGAAAAAGAATGTTGAAGATTTGTAGCTAAATATGCCTGCATCATATTATCTCCTAGCAGTTAATCAGAAAAGGTAGCCAGTACATATCCCAAATTTTCATACTACTTGTATATTTGCCTCTTTAAGATCTTGAAATAAAAGAAATCAATCAGAATGTTTCCAACAAACTTCAAATGTTACTGAGAGTCGCTTATACAATTAATGGCTCACAGTTAGTTCCACAACAAATCCGCCCATGTTTATATAATTTTTCCCAATGTTCATCTTGTTGGACAATCTCGTATGTGAATCATTACTTCGGACACAATAAAGTCTTCCAGATTGAGCAGATCCCAATTTGATCATCTATCTATTATTTACCATATTGGTCTGTGTCTTTTAACTCACTGTCAAGTCATTCTGTCCTTGGATCATTCAGTTTTTTCCACCCGAGATTCTACATTGAACCAATTAGAAGGGGCACATAATTATCCTTTCAAAAAGAAAGCAAAAATGCACAATGTCATAGGCACAAAAGAAAGAGGCCCTACAGCCATTGAATTGCTTACACAACATAAAGGAGCAACAACCAACTTAAGACATGGAGAAGGTTAAGAATTTAGTCCCTACCTATGATGCCATGGACACTGACACGCCAACACAGTCACGATACATGCAAAATTTCATAAATTTAGGATACAACACGATTATATATAATATATATTTTATTTTTATATATATTCTCATAAAATTAAAATATGCAATATGACAGATATCAAAATATATAACACCATTAAGGAAACACCAAAATTTAACATTAAGATAAAACATAAAATAAGCATGTATTATATCCAAGTGCTTAATAAACACATGATGAGTTCATTTTAAAAAGTAAATAACTATCGGTCTTCAATTAAAGTACACAATGAAAAATTTCTAATCATCCAAATTAATTGAATCATCATGACCATCTCGAGATTCTCGAGTAACTTCATCCACAAATATAACATACTCCAATTTTGGTAGAGATTTAAATTGATGGAGAAGAGATTGAACAAAAGGCGAGAGAGAGAGAGACGCGGAAGAGAGATTCAAGAACAAACAAATGAGACGAAGAAAGAAAATATTTCAATTTCATATGAGAAGTGAAGTTTTCTTTTTTGTGTTCTATCCTAACCACAACTTTTTGAATTTTAAAACAAAAAAAAAAAGAAAACTAAACATGTCCTAAAACATGCTGGGCATGTTGTTGGCGTGTCGGATACTGTGTCCCTTTATCCTTTTTTATTATATATTTGCTGACATGCAAATGCCGTGTCCAACCCGCTTTGGACACTGCATGGGATGATTTTTTCAGATGTCCGTGCATTACATGTCCCTACAAACCCAGAAAGAAGTGTAATGGTTAAGCATTTCCACTTCACCAGCTTCTCTCAGTTGGAAACACTTACCCCCAATCATGCAAAGCAACAGATCTAATAAGTGATGCAGAATCTGCAAGGTCATATAACTCAACAGTTCCTTTTCTGGTTCCAACAGCAAGAATCTGCTGCTCTGAAGCAACCGAAGCACAAACGACATCCCCAGAAGCCACCCTCCTTTCAACTGTAATAGAATCGGCATGCCTTAGACCTTTCTTGCTGACAGAACATTGAATGAGTTCCCCATCAGAAAACAGCACAAATAGTAACCGCAACATAATGGAAAACTCAAGATGGACAACCCCAGAACTCCGAGATGCAACATGGTTCACATGGTTGGTCCGATCAACACCTTGAGTTCCGCTAAAAGTCAGACCATTGCCCAAGTGGGGGGACAATTTATTTGCACCAATTTTATCATTTGGCCACACATCAAGGAAAAACGCACCGGAAAACTGTATAACGATAAACAAAATCATTTACTTCTCCAATGGCTCAATTAAAGGTAAGAATAAATAGTGAAACTTTCTTCAATTAGGGACAAACAAGAATGTTTTAAACATTATACTTCAAACATTCTAACGTAACATAAAATACCTAGAGAAGTTAGTTAACATATCCTAAAAGACCTACTTATGCCAAGAGTGCATACCTCACCCTTCCACGATATGTTGTAAAGTGATCCATCAGACAGTCCAATCAGAAAGTGTTTGTTATCACAAATAAAATTGCTCCTGTCACCAAGACATGAAAACCCAATATTATACAAGACCCAAAATCAAGAGAACTACCACGGCTGGGTGGTTGTCTTCTCCACACATGGGGAAATAGAAAATCAAATTCAGGAAAGAGAAAAAAAGGGGGTAAGTTGAACAGTGAAAAATCAATGTTTCAAAAGATGATCAACCTAATCAACACAACATTGTTCTCTCCATCTCAAAGTCTATCAAACTCAGAGTCTCAGATCAGATGACAAACAGAAAAAAGGGGACCAGGGGTTATGAATGTCAAGAATCAAGATGTTTTGCAGGAAAAGAAGTAACTTTATAACTTAATAAAAAAGAAGCTTAAGGAAGTTGAACTAGTTTTCTCTTAACCATTGGTCTGAGAAAAGCAATCAGATAAGAGAATGCCTTTGAAAGTAGAAGACAACTTTATGTTCATACTTCAATAATTTGCAGAATCTGACTTAGGTATATGCTTATAGATGCGATGTAATAGAAAAAATCAAAATGTATCCACTAACAAGGTTTAAAATCCTGCACTTACTATGCTTTTCCTTCTGTACCACACGGAAAGTAATTAATTACCAAACAGGGAGAAATTCCAAGACATCTCCAATAACCTTCTGATGAAGCAGATTAGCTTTACTAAACAAAAGTTGTAATCAGCGAAAAAAACTCTACTGAGTACTGACGTCCACAAACATACATGAACTAACAATAAACCATATAAACTGTTTTCATATTCTTCTTCCTTTTCCTTGTCATATATAAAATAACAGAAAATGTTTATCGAGCCTTGCATTGCCACATTTACACAGGAAAAGGGAAGGTCATTTGGAATCAATCTATGTAAACAATCCCATCCCACTCCCACTCCCACCCCCACCCCAAAACCCAGGGAAAGAAGAAATGACTTTAAAGTAAGCAACAGCCTTCCACAAGCAAAGATTGAAGCAAAATCTCATTTTTATCTAGTTATTTTGCTGGCCCATTTTATCCGCAGGTAAGGGACGTGCACCTGTATACTAGCACTCCACTAAATAATTGCAAGATAAATGAGAATATAAAGCAGCTCCTAACATATTGTCACTGCAGCCATGGATATTTGAACATGTCAACCAGTCCATCACTATCTGAAGGATGCTATTTAGATGAGAAAGAAAGTTTTTTGTTGGACGGCAGACATAAATTTAAATGGCACAGATGCTTACACTGTCAAATTATGATTTGCAAACGGGACTTGCTCACTGAGAAGTAAAGATATGTTTGCGAGAAATAAACCAGTCGGTTGCTTCCCACCAATATGTATTTTCCTTTCTGTGATTTGCACCTTAAAAATGTGAAGATAACAGGCCGAGGTCTGCAAAAAGGGAGCAACTGTAAATTACCAAAAGCCAGCAAACAAGATATAATCATCAATTCAATGGCATTTATCCAACATATACAAGTGATTAGAAGAAAAACAGAGGCACATGTGACATATATCTTCCTCTATGAGTATCGAATACAAAAATTTGGCGCCACCTCATTTTCAGTACGGCTGCCTAAGGACAACAGCAAATGGTTGAATAAAGTATTAAGAAGAACCTTCCATTTTATCCAGTAACTCGATACTTACAAGAACGGCAATGAGCTTCGTGTCGGGACTCCAAACCGCCCGCAAATTCTCCCCCTCTTTCCGAATAGAATCCACGTCTCTCTTGTACTTCCCCAATCTCACCCTATGCTGCAAATTATTTAACACAAAACCCACACTCAATTCCACCATATTCCACATAGAAAACAGTAAATTCCAGGATTCAACGAACGAATATGAATGATGATACGCAGACACACCTGAGAAGAAGACCAAAGCTCTACGTTAGTGGGGGAGACCACGAGGAGCAACCGATTGACGACTTTGAGATATACGATCTGCTGTGTCGAGACGCAGTTGGGTGCTTCTAGGGGGATGACCTGCGGCCATCCATATGCCATATACATCTTCGAGTCTTCGTGTATGTATAGAGAGAATATCTTTAGAATGAGAGATCCATTTGAGTGTAGACTGAATAGTAGTGAAAGAAAACTAGGGTTCGTAAACTGGAATCGGATCGGAGATTTTTGTAGAGGAGCGTAAGATGCAACCAATTTTCAGGAAGAAAGAGAGAAGATCTGAGATTTTCAAAGAACCAAACGCTCAAGTCTCGGAATAATCTTTATTTACACTTGTGCCTCTTGAATTATCATATATCCGATATTTAGCCCCTCAATTTTCTTTGGATTAGTGGACCGATAGCACTATCCGTGCCTGTACTGGACCACTTTGGAACAAAATGACCCGTTAAGCCCCAACCTATATATAGCATTTCTAAATGGTGGGCCTTGGCCCAATATATGTTCAAACAATTAAACTAGAAAGGACCAAGTTTCATTTCTAGTCCTGTAATTATAGCAGTATTGCACTTTAAGTCCTTTTTTATCTATACTATATAAAAAAAGAATAATTTATTTTTACTCACAAATAGCAGTTATTTATATTGTGATATTATTTTTTTAAAATTATCAAAAATGTCTTTATTTCAACCATCCCTACTCAAATTCTTTTTTTAATTTATATACGTATGCTAATATAAAAATTTCACTCACAAATATCAGTTAATAAAACAGTGATACCAATTTTTTCTGGGTCGATAATATCACTAAATTAATTTATTTATAAAAATATAATATGTTGGTTTATTTATTTTATTTTTATTTATAATATATTTTAAAGTATAAATAATTATTTATTATATGCACGTAAAAAATGCATATCATAACGGCTAGTTCTGAAAAAAAAAAAAAAAAAACCAAATGTAAACTGATAAATTAAAAAAATGCATATCAAAACGGCTATTTCTAAAAAAAAAAAAAAAAAAAGCCATATGTAATCTGATAAATTTAATAATTTTAATATATTTCGTCCCATAATTACCCAGTGAACAAATTCAGCCCTACAGTTAGTTATGTACACATTTAATCCTCTAATTTTTTAAACGTGGCATTTCTAATTATTAGATAAGATTAAATGTGCAAAGTCCTGTCATTATAAGACGAAAAAAGTAATTATGCCAACTAGGAAGCAAAACAAAAGTTATTACATAAAATATGATCAATTAATAATAATTGTATTGTCTTCATTTATTTATATTCATTTATCTCTAGCTATAAATGAAATTTCAGAAAAATATTTAATTTTGTTGGCTTATAAATTATATATTTTACAACTATCCAATATTGTAAATCATATTTTTAAACCTAAAATTTATGTTGCGAATGCAATGACTGTGGGGTATAGCAAAATATTCAGTATATATTCAGATTTGTGTCTAACTTATTTCATAGATTACTATCTATTGCGCAGATATCTTACATAATTCAATTCCTTATATGAATGTAAATCAAGATTCAAATATTTTTCTTTTCTTAATATCTATTTAGATTATATTGAAAGTGTGATAGTTTTAGAAAACTATCGTAATATGTGATAGTGTTGAGGTCACATATTGCGACCCTCATGTTGAAGGAAATAATCATGAAATCCACAACAAATGTCAGATGTATTGGACTCGCCCCCAACAAAGATACTTCAATAGTCAAGTTCAATATTGTTTAAAAGTCAATTATTTGACAATATGTACGTAGTTAATTAATTATGTAAAATGAGTGTATGTATCAATTTGGGGCCATTTATAGGTAGACATGGCAAAGGGTCTGGGTATGCATGATTCTAGGTCCCATCCCGCTGCATATATATTGTATGGTTATTCAAATATATTATAGCATTTGAACATGAAAATTCTACTGATAATGTTTTAGCTTAGTAGTTAAGGTTAAGGCTGAGTTTTTATGAACAAGTTTAAGGTTATGGGCTTGAGCCCCATCGAATATGTAGATATTTGCTCGCTTTTTGTGAATGTGTGTTGTTTCATTTTATTTGAGTTGAATCAATGTATAACTCAAGAAAAGTATATGAAAACTCCATCTAACTAAATATAATTATATACATGTTATCTAAAATAACATTTTGTTTTTGTTTTTTCGAAAAACAAAATCAAATTATCCTTCTTTTTCTTTACTCGTATATCTCTATCTCTCAAAAAATAAGGAATAACCAATTATACCACCACAATCAAATGCATCTCCAGATATTTTTAATTGTACATGTCTTTCTTCTATCTCTAAAAAATAGTTGTAAAAATACTGAACATAGCACAAGAACTTCAATACCGCCCTCACTGAGTTAACTTCCGAGGGGGATGGATGACATTAGTTAGTGGGTGGGTGATGTGCAGGAGTATAACTGCTATTTTGTGGAGGATTCGATGGAGCCAATGTATGACCATCCTGGGTTTGTGGATGTGGAGGATCAGCTACCGGTTGTTGGTTTTGTTGTTGTGGAGGATAGGTTGCTAGATGCTGGTTTTGAGATTGTGGAGGATAGGTCACTGGTTGCTCCTTCTGCGGTTGTGGAGGATAGACCGCGAGTTGTTCATTCTGTGGTTGTGGAGGATAGACTGCTAATTGTTGATTCTGTGATTGTGGAGGATAAACTTGTTGATTCTGTGGAGGATACATCGCCAATTGTTGGTTATGCGGTTGCGGAGGATAGGTTGCCGATGGATCATTTTGGTCTTTTGGATATGGAGGGTAGAGCGGCGGTGGGAGACCCTGATCTGGTTGTGGTTGCATGGGATAGATTGTCGGAGGAAAAGCATTAGCTTTTAGATCTGATGGTGGGTAAACACCTGGAGGTGGGTAAACACCGGGTGGTGGGCAAACACCGGGAGGTGGGTAAACACTAGGAGGTGGATATCCGATTACCGGAGGGATGCATTGATCTGTGCGGGACATTTCTTGAATAGGCGGTGCAAACATCACCGGTTGATCTCCAAGCTTGCCGTCCCTTTTATCCATTTCAAGTTTATGTTGTGCCTGAAAAAATATACGTTATAAGATAATTAATAGCTATTACTACTACTAAGATGCAGTTTGAATGAGTTTATAAATTTTTAAGAAAAAATTATATGATGTTTGAATGCTTTTAATTATTTAAAAAAAAAACTAATCATATAAAATCCAAAAAACAAATAGTTTCTACTTTATTTTTTAATTTTTTAAAATTTTAATCATATAAATTACAATATATTGCCACTAACATCTTGTAAGCTCTACCGTCTAAATACCATCTAAATACAAAATAAAAATAAAATCCTAACTTAGAGCATATATATATATTTATTTAGGTATAATATTAGGGTGATATACTATGTATAGTTAAATTTTGTATTATACCTGATAATTTGTATATTGGGTAAATGAATAATTGTCACATACTCTTTATTTTTAAAAAGTTGGTATATAGCAGTAATCTAAATTACTCGATATATTCAATGCATTTAAGGCATCCCACTTACCTGCATACAAGGACAGACCCTGTCAAACACAAAAGACAAAAAAAATTGAAATTAGTTTGTATTGAGTCTATATATTCTCATTTTCAAAGACTTGAAAATCAAAATAATAACCAATTTCTTACACGCAAGCAACCATATCCGCAATACAATCCAAAGCACGAGCCAACTCTTGAACCTCATCAATTCCAGAGATCATGGCTAGTATTGAAAATATGCACGCTAGTGATTGAAAAAACACCATCGTTCCCTGTTGGAAAGAAGACAATTAATTAAAACTCTGAGTAATGAGTATGCAAATACTACTACTTGTAAAATTCGATGCCCGTTGCTACAAAGTCAATTTTTGTCCCGTGTTGGTTTGTCTTTTATTTTTTGTTCAACCCTCACCAATCAATATTGTTTTGATGTGTATCGGATCAATACTCGATCGTTTTGGGCGTACAAACTCACACACACAACACACACTAGTAAGAAAAAAGATTTATAAACATAGAGTGAGATTACAATGATGCAATTGTCGCATTTTGTGGTCTGTATGTTGAACTCATCTTGCAGCATAAATCGGGTGGAAGCCACTGAATTGTTAAAGCAGAAGAAAACCTATAATCAAGAAACACTGATAAGTGAAAATCGTCACTCTGTTTATCAATCTGTCAAAAGAGAGGAGCAATCAAAATTAACCTCACTGCAAAGACACAATTCAGGGCATTTACTTTCTCCACATCTACCACTACAGGGCATGTACCCTCCACAACATTGATATCTACACAAGAAAAAACATTCAAGGTAAATAGGATGAACGAGGTGGGAAAACTAAACATTCACTTACCTGGACATGTCATCCCGAAGAGCACGTTTTCGCAGCAAATATGAGGCACATGGGCCACTGTAATAATGAAGACATCAATAGGGTATGTTTTGTTGCAAATAAATACAAAATTCGATCAAAACATAAAATACTGACCACCAAAGTGCAAAGCAGCAGTCTGCCAAGAACAAAATGCGGCATCAGTATATGTAATATGAAAACGTGCGTGCAAATAATGAAAAAGGAACCGCACATACAGGTAGGCTCGTCTATGGGAGTCCTCATGAGAGATGTGTGCCAGAGGTTTCGGTAGCTCCGGCGAGCCTCCATTTTCTCCAGATTCTCCTGAGCCATACCCACCATTTTGAGAATGCTCCGCTTGATCTATATATATATCTCAATATGTCAAATTCTATCTACGCGAATACTTAAAAATGAAGTCTTTTTCTTCGCGTAAACAAAATTTTGCGTATTGGTGTGGGGGAATGAAGATAGAAATCAAAGCAAGAGGCGACGGAATCATACTATATATATTTGTACGATTTAGGAGCAGTTGGAAGTAAAGATACAAAAAAAAAGATGGCAATTGCAAAGCAGAATTGTCGAGGGTTTTGAAATGTGCACCCCACATTTTTGATGGATGTGATGAGTTCGTTCTCGACGGGTCATGTAATAGTGCAGGGTTTGCTGTTCTTATCATGTATTTATTTTTATATTAAAAAAATTATTTTATTTATTCGTTGCTAACATTGTATTTTAATATAAAATTAATGACTTTTTTTTTTCTCAAAATAATTAAAAACTGAGTATAAGTGTTGGTAAATAAATAAAAATACATTTAATCATGATATGAATAAATTAATTATTTCTTTGATGTCTCTTGAAAGATGTATAGGAAAAATAGGTCTTAAGGTTCACAAGTCATTTAAATTCATTGTTTGTAATTTATGTGAGTCGTTTTTCTGTATTGTCATAAAAAATAAAAATGTTTAGAAATGAAGTATATTATTAAAATTTGTAAGAATAGAAAACAAAAAAAGAGAGTATATGATCAAAATAAAATGTGAAAAATCCGAATAAATCTATCAAGAGTCACAGCTCACAAGGACTGAGAAGAGCGTGTCATCCACGCCTCCTGACTCCTGCCGGGGTTGTTGAAGTAGAGACGCCACAAGTCAACCCGCAAATCCAGAAATGATGCACAAAAATCGACAATTATACAGTTTAATGAGTCGAATTCTGTAGATAAAAACATTCATCACCAGATGCAGACAGCATTAGTTGTTCACACCGACAAACTGCGCAGTCTAGTCAGTTGCAAACATAGACGAAACCACGTTTGTGAATTTCCCGGACATTCTTCTACTTTTGCTTCATCAAGAATTGTACCCTCCATGAATCTTGATTGTATAGGATGAGAAAAGAAGCAAAGAACAAAAAGATGGGAAATATTTGGATTCTGGGTCGATCTTATCTTAGTTTGTGTCTCATCTTTTTGGTACATGTGTGTGTATGTGATTCACAAGAACAAGCGTTCAACACTTACACTATTTCCAGCTTCGCGTATTCAAGAACCTATCTCAAGCCATATGAATGGCGTTACATTAGAGGTAAGTTGTATCAATTGATGAATTTATTCTCTATAAGATAGGAAATTTTAAATGATTCAAAGTTCTAATCTTTTTTGCTTTGCTTGTATGAATCTGTTCTTTTGACGGCTGGGTGGTTGAGAACTGGTCTTTTGTTGATTTAATATGGTTATCTTGTTGTGGTTTGTTGTTTTTGGGCATTATGAGATGTAAGGCTTGGAGGGTTGTGTTAAAATTTGGGTTTTTCTCTTTTAATCTTCTTGTATAACTTGTTTGATTCAGACTAAGTTCTTGGTCTTGTGTATTTATTTTGTGATTATTGTTGTTCTTTTTTCTGTGTTTCTGAGCATTAGAGTTCTTGCCTTCGGGTTACCGGTTACCATTCCTTATTTTAGTTGTTCTTGGCAGTATCTTAGTTAGAAAAGTTCATTTAATAGAATTCTTAATCTTTCAGGATTCAGTTTGGTTGCCTTCCCTTTTTGCTCTTCTAACTTTTTGGTGGTTTAAGGATTGTGATTGTAATGGAGATTTATGTAAAGAAATAAGACTCTAGCCTAAGAAGCCTGTACTGCTTTTAATATCAATTGCTAAAATTGGTAGTTATTTGATGATCCCCTGTTGTCATCTCTGCCTCATTGCAGTTGATTTGCCACCATGGTTCTCTTCAATGTCTTTAGCTTTGGAGTCAGATGTTGACATCGTAAGTTTCTGTTTTGTTGTTCTAGATTTCTGTTTCCCTAATAGTTCTTTGGTTCCTGGCTGAATCTATCACAAAGAGAATGTTAAAGTGTTTATGCTGGGTTTGTGTTTATTTTTTCGGATTTCTCAAACCATCTGTTTAAGTTCTCAGAAAATATTGTTTACAGGATCTCAATAAAGTAAATAATGCTTCAGCAAGTTCTCTGCCAATGATTTGTTTACGAGAAGGGAGCCTTCCTCTGCCTGATGTTTATGACCCTTCTCTAGCGGGTCTAGGTAAAAATTTAATGAAGGCCAAAAATTCAGTATTAGCATATTACTTCAGATAAAGGATTGTCGTGAATACTAGTTTTTGTCTTCCCTTAAAAGATATGTTATCCTTCTAACTATGAATTTGACTGTAACTCAAGAAAGTTTTATTATTGCAGTGAAAGATTACATATCGAATGCTTCTTTTTTTGGGCCACAAAGTCTTCAAAATGTTGAGAAGTGCTACCCCATGCAGAAGAATATATGGCTGAGATTGACACATGAGCAGGTTAGTACTCCGATGGAACTTTGGCTAGTAAAGAAATGAGTTAAGCCACCAGAAAAATTTCACAACATGGACTAATTTCCTGTACAGATTTCTCCAGGTACATGGTACTTCGGGCTATTTAATGGCATTGGACCTATGCGGACGCGGTCTAAAATGGTCAGTCTCTAGCGCTGATTCCCACCAATATTATATATTAATAGGTATTATTTGGTCATGGATACTCTTTCAAAATTATAACTAAACAGAGTTGATTGTCTTTAAGTACATATTTTACAAATTCAAGATGCCATGAAATTGGGCATCAGTAATTCTTACTAAGCTTGTGTTATTCATTTTCAACTACAGATTAATCGAGGCTCTGCATACTCCTTTAGCGGCAATGTTAGTGTGGAAGGATGTGTGACCTCGTTGATGTTGGGCACATTCTGCAACCAAACAGTTAATATGCTTTCATGCAATGCCAACAATAATTTAACTGGAGCTGGTATGGATAATGAATGGTCCAGAAGAATGGAAAAAAATGTTATTGCATGCAGAAATGTCAATGGAATAGTTTGTCATGAAGATGACGGACCAAAACTCTACTCAGTAGATGTGATAGGGATTACGGAAGTGCTATTTATTGCAGCGGCAAATATAACATTCAATCAGACACAACCTTCAAACATCACCGGAAGCCATGGTCTGATGTGTTATGCTAGACATGATTCGATGCCGCTGGATAAAACTTATGATTTTTCTGGTGACCTAAGTAAAGCCCCTTTGGTCATAAAGTTTCCAAAAGCTGGTCGTTGGTTTATTACCATTCGACCAATTGATATCTTGAATAAAAGTGAAGAAGTCCAAAGCAATAGCTCAAAAGTGTGCTATTTGTTGGAATGGCAAGTTTTTCAGTGTCCTTTTGACAAGGCTGGGTTAAACTGCACAATGGAACGATACATGCTTCAGGTAGAATTTAATCAATTTTCTCCTGTTCGATATAATCTTCTTTATGATAGCTTCAGCCATTTAGTGGTTTGAAATGGGATACATCGCCTATATGATTGATAAAATTGAAATCATAAACTTACAGATCTTTACAGACGGTTGCCCTAATGATACATAATCTGTACCTGACTGATTGAGATATCCTTAAACTTCTAGCCCTTCTGAACTTGTGAGTTGGCTTCAAGGACAAGGAGTCTTTTGGGAAAAAGAATTGATCTTGGGATCTCCAAGTTCATGGCTGAAGTTTTTGACTGCCAAACCAATCCGTCAGCTTTATGTATAAATATGTTATAATCTGGAAATGCTAATTAATGTCTTTTGATTCTTGAATTGATACTGTCTGAGTGATATGAAAAGGGAATAACTATTCTGATACTGGATGAGCGATATGAAAAGGGGAATACATTTTTTGTACTTTTTGACCTACTTCTCCCTGAGCATGTAAATGTGAAACTATTGAGCTGAGATTATCTTCTCTCTTGTTATCTCTGTAATTGATTGAGAAACTTTTGGGGGGAGTTCTCTTTGACTAGCTGCTAATGGTTGTCTGCAGACAGTTCTTAGGAAAAGCCCGTCTCACCCCTTTGAATCTAACTACATACCAATAACTGAAAAGGTGTCATTAGCTTCAGATGATTTTCCTCTGGAACCCCTTCTAAGTAATTTTTCGAGTCGAGAAAGTAGTGATGATGCTTGGACATTTTTCCTCCTGGACATTCCATCTGGTGCTACTGGAGGAAATATTCACATCCGTCTCACTTCTAGTGTGAAGATAAACTATGAAATCTATGCAAGAAATGGAGGATTACCTTCTCTTAGCACTTGGGATTACTTCTATGCAAGCAGCACAAATAGCAGCAGTGGCTCCATGTTTTTCAAGCTATATGATTCAAGTGAGAAGGCAGTTAGTTTTTATATGTTATACGCTAAAGGAGGACTTTGGAGCTTTGGCTTGAGAAAACTTAATGGTGCTCATTCAACTAGTCAAACTGTCATGTCCATATCGCTAGAGAGGTGTCCACAAAAATGCTCTTCCCATGGAACATGCCAATCAGTTTTAGATACTAGTGGGCTCACATTATACAGGTTTGCATAACCCTGCTGTAAATTTAATAAGCGATTTAAGAGTAGGTCAACAAGCTCGTAACTCTCACTTGCTCCTCTTTGTATCTTGCCATCAGTTACTGTGCTTGTGATCGGGACCATGGAGGCATTGACTGCAGTGTCGAACTTGTGTCACCTCATGGTAAATTAGTATTCTTCTACTAATTAACTTGCAATTTCTGTACAGTATGACTCCTGCTTTTACTTATATGCATGGTGGTGTTAGGTGATGATGTTTTTTATTTCATTTCATTTTATTTTTATTTATAGTTCTGTTTCCAAGTTCTTAATCGGCAAAAAATCAACCAGTGTCATGTAATATAGAGTTATTTTTTTGAATAAGTAATGTAGAGTTGCATGCTTGTGTAACAAAACTACAAAAGGAAGGTAGGATCTTCATGAGGGATTAAACAGTGATTTTTGTCTTTTTCTCTCTGCATATATTGGTTTACTGTTCTCTATTTGATTTCTTTGAATTCTAGCATTGCAAGGTAATATCTTACTATATAATGATTTTTTAAATGGAAGTGCTGAAAACTCATGTAGGGCACGTTCAGCAATCGATTTTCCTCATAGCATCAAATGCGGCAGCTGTCCTCCCGGCCTTTTGGTCCCTCCGCAATAAGGTATTAATTTATGAACATCAATTAACATGAAGCGATAATGCCTTGACTTCTAATTATGAATTTCTCCGTCCTTTATCCAAGAGTATTTGGCTTTATGTTCATAGTTAAATTGAGTTCTTCTCTAGGCATTTGCGGAATGGGTTCTCTTTATGTCTAGTGGCACCGCAAGTGCGCTGTATCATGCATGTGACGTGGGCACCTGGTGTATCATGACATTTCATGTCTTACAGGTAACCGTTTTATGGAATGATCACACTTAAGACTCTGTGGTTTAGGCATCTTATAGAGAAATCCCACAATTTTGAAAAATTCCTCCTTGAAGACTGTGTAGCCAAGGGCAACAATATGCAATATTCCTGGAGGATGCCGCTGTCTAATTTTAAAAATATTGAGGGTTTTTTTGGCAATAAACACAAACTTGAAGAGGTGTCTGTAGTTATCCCTATTTTGATTAGTTGGCAGTTTGCTTAGGTTTTACTTATCTATTGCTACTTCATGATTTTTATGCTCTCAGTTCTTGGACTTCTGGCTTTCTTTCATGGCTGTGGTCAGTACTTTTGTGTATTTATCCTCTGTTAGTGAAGCTTCAAAGAGGACAATCCACACAATTGTTGCAATCCTAACAGCCATCATGGCTGAAAATGATCCCACCAGGTACTGAATCATGACAGCCATTGGCTTGTATTTCTGATAAAGTGGGAGTTAACTGTAACCGGTCTTTGCAGGGCCAGAAACATTGCTTTTGTCATGGGCCTAGGAGCTCTGGGTCTTCTTGTCGGGTGGCTTCTAGAGTTCTTTTCCCATGCTCGGTCGTTTTCCTTTTCAAGAGAGCTTCACCTGAATCTTCTTAACCGGTAGGTAAAACTTCCCTAGTCGTCAGAGATCAGTAATTCGGTGCTTACAGAGTTATGGTTAGTACATTATACAATCATGAAATCAAATTTAAGCTTTTTAATCCTTGATGTTCCTAGTTCAGGATTCTGGGCCACATTTGAATCTGAAAAGCAAGAATAGAGAAAGAATAAGCAATAGCTGAGTCCATTCATGATGTTTTCTGTTTTTGTCAGTAACATACTTTACCTGTGATGAATTCAGCTGGGAAAGTCTAAAAGGATGGATCCGCAATATAATCAAGACGACAATAAAACGCTTCCACTGGGGATTTCTTCCAGCAGGGCTCATTACATTGGCAATGGCCGCAATAAGCTGGGCATTGGAGAGCACTGAAACCTACTGGATTTGGCACAGGTATGAGAATAACTTGAAATCGCCCTCTCTCTTTATACTACCATGGCTTAAGGTTAAAAAAATTTAAGGGTTTTCTTTTTGTATTATGCGCAAACCTTAAGAGTGCGTGCATAATTTTCGCTCTAACTTTCCATGTTCGGTGCAAAATTCTGTGCAGCTTGTGGCACATATTTATATACACTTCTTCCTTCTTTTTCCTCTGCTCGAAAGCAAAAGTTGCAAACTGTGATGATGAGAGACCTCCGGATGTGGGCTATGAGTTAACTCGACAAACTTCATTTAATGGAGGTGAACAAAGTCGTGAAAGATAGAACACATTTTTTCTTTGTTTTCTTGTTATACTGTAGATTAGATATGTAATCAGTAGATGCAAAAGTAGCTGCTTAACCGTAGAACACGTTGTTATGATGCCTTCCTTTAGACCAGGTTAAACTGAACGGGTTCTTACAATGTTGTATATCTGTTTTATATTTTTCTTTCTTCTCCCTCTGTGTTATGGCGTCGTGCATGTAGTTTTCTCCAACAGGAGCTAATGTATATGTAAATTTTGAGAGGACAGCAGAGGTTACGATAAATTACACCCTTGTGATATAGAAAAAATTTCAAAAAATCCTCTGAGGTAGAAATTGTCATACACGTGCCTTGATTGAGATAATGGGTCTGAAAAGTGTATTTTTTTTGACAATTTTGCCCTTTTCTCTAATCTAATATATATAATTATAAATCTTAAAATAGTATATAAGTATTTATTGATAATAAAATATTATTTTATATGTAAATATATAATTATATTAATATTTTTAATATAATATTTTTTAATTAAATTAATTAAAAATTAAAAAAAATAGCAGGGAGAGAGGGAGGGTGCTACTGCACTCCTCCTCCAACCCTGGGCAACGGCGACGCCCGTCACCCGTCGTCCTCGACATTTGGGCGACGCCGTCGTCCTCGACATTTGGGCGACGCCGTCGCCCAGACGCAAGGCGATGGTTGTTGCCCCTCTGTGGGGGGCAGGCGACGGGGTGGAGGAGGAGTGAGGGAGAGGGGGAGGAAGGGTAGGTCGGGGTGGGGGTTTTGATTATTATTATTTTTTAAATAATAATTTTATTTTATAAATTATAATATTACATATAATATATTTGTATCCAATATGTCATTCAACTCATTTTTTAAAGTCATGCAGGAATGAAAAACCCCAATAAATCTCTAATTGGCATGTCATGTTATTTTTTGGTCAAAAATCAAAATGTCTGCTACTGAATGACTAAATTTTCATCAATTTTGAAACTTAATGAACTTATAAAAATGAGCATAATTATCGAACTAAAATTAATATTCAGCATATTTAATGAACAAAAATAATAATTATTTTTATATATTATAAATATATTTTAATAGACCAAAGTTGACCAGGTTGATCAGGAGAGGTATTTTAGTCATTGTCTTTAAAAAAATAAGCTCAAGTCGACTAGGAAGGAGTGTGAGTCTTTATTTATAATATAGGGGTGATTAATATTTAAATTTTCACAGGGGATTTTTTGATATTTTTATATCATAAGGGGTCAAAATGAATTTAACTCTTTGTAAAAGTCGCATGCATATAGAATTTGCCACAAATTACTAGTAGAGATGAATGAAGTACAACAATCGTTGCCCGTCTTAGCTGTTCAAACCAAGCTATCAACTCATTAAGAAAGATCTCTCAGCTCAACAATATACATATGAAAAGAATTTACTATACATACAAGCCGAACATGCAAATTAAACCACCTTAATATCTTTGCACTCTGGCTGGAAATTCTCCAAACTGCCTACTATTCCATCTGTAGTGTATATCATATATATAACAATCATTTCAACTCCGGTTGCTTTTTCCATTTTTCACCCCATGCAACTCAGACACCATGATAAAACCAAGCAATTTGTGTGAAAAATGAATTCCATGGTATCTGTGTCACACTCGGATGGAGGTACCGGAATAGGGTCAAATTACATCTGAAGTTGACAATAATTCCTTGTAATCCTTCCTGATGCTCCAAAGGATCTCTGCACATTTCTTCATGGCCGGTCTGTTTTGCCGGTGGGGAGCCAAACACTGCAATGATAACTCAAGAATCTTTTCCAAGGCAAAGTTATTTGCAGGAGACCTCGCCAGCCTTGGGTCCAAAACTAGAATTGCATCACCATTTGTAAACTTCTTTACAGCCTGCAATTCAAAACACATAAGACAGAACCGTGGAAACTATTGGTTCAAGAAATCTCTAAGTGGCGATTTTCTCATCTATGACACGACAGGACACTGTTGGAGTGTTGAAAGCCGACATTCTAGTTATGTATAGTTGATGGGCAGTGTTTATTGTAATTGTATGAAAATTTTATCCTAGTAAGAAAAGTCTTGATCAACTATGAACATATCAATTCTTCATCTCCAAACCATGTAAATTGTGTGTTTATGAGTTTTGCTTTTATTTCTTGTTTCCAGAATTGAATAGAAATGATTAGCTCAAGGAATTGATGTGATAAATTTAGCAACTATGAATAGATAGGTTCTGTTTTACTTTTTCACCAGACTTCCCCATTGATTCATCCCATGAGCAATATAGGCGAATGAAAATGCGCATACCACAAAAGGCAAGGTAAATAACTATACCCATCTCGCCGTGATCCGCTCCTTGAGTTCCCTTTTTGGCTCTATAGGGCGTCTGCCCGTAACAAGCTCCACAAGCAAAACACCAAACGAGTAAACATCACTCTTCTCCGTGAGCTGATAAGTTTTCAGGTATTCAGGGTCTAAATATCCTGCTGTTCCTTTAACTTGAGTAGAAACATGTGTGGCTCCTGACTCACTATCAGCCGCCAGTCGTGCAAAGCCAAAGTCGGCTACTTTAGCTCGTGAGTTTTCAGTGAGGAGAATGTTGGAAGACTTGATGTCTCTATGGATGACGGGATGATCTGCATGAAAAGAACCTCCCTTTTTTCAGCAGGCAATCAGATAATACCAGAAATTCAAATTTCTTCATATCGACGGAAAAATAACATGGTTCTGAATTCAAACCTGTGTACATGTGTAGATATGTGATTGCATGAGCCACATCAATTGCAATGTCTAGCCGCGAGGCAAAATCAAGAACATTGCCATGAACACCTGCATCATAGTAAACAGGATGGCATAACTGAGAAAAGTATGGAAAGAAATAAGCAAAGAAATGTAAGGATCGGAAAACTCACAATCCAAGTGCTCTCTGAGGGTTCCATTTGGAACATACTCGACGACAAGAATCCTTTCATCGTCATGCTCCAAAAATCCATAAAATTTTACTAGATTCAGATGCTCCACTTTTGACAGAGTCTGGACCTCACTCTGAAACTCAACTCCTAAATGTTTATCATACACAATCTGCAAAGAGAGATAAACCTTAAAAAACAAACAATAGCGAAGGTCCAAATTTATTTACTCTATTCCATATTTTGTGCAAAAATAAATATCAAGCTAATGCAATTTTATGTTATCACATTCGACCTTCTTTGCTCGTTTAACTGCAACGAGAGTTCCATCTCCCAGCTGACCCTTATATACTGTTCCAAATCCCCCTTGTCCAATCTTAAAACTAGGTGAAAAATTCCTGGTTGCCTTGAGGATTTCTTCCATCGTGAACTTAACACTTCCTGGCTCTTTTGTTCGAGTCGAATCATTTGAGCTACCGTAGATGCTAAGATTTGAACTACGTCTCTTCCTGCTCCCAGAACTTGAAGCTTCTGACAACACAAAGAATTGATGAACTAAACAACTTTCCCCTGCCATACAAGTAATTTCACCAAGCCCTTTAGAGACAAAAAGGCACCAATCTGAAGTTCCTGAGGACCCACACGAGATTGAAAATGCACCTTTTGGTCCTAGAACTCGGTTCTATATGGATTTTAAGGGTCTGGATGCATAGAACAGATTCTGGAAATTCCAATATACTATTTCAAACCCATCACACTGATTAAAATAATTAGCTAAAAATGGTAACAAAGTGTTCAAAACACATACATAATCAAAACTATTGCATTAAATGCTTCACTACCATAATTACCACATATAATATAAGTTGAAAGTAATATTTGAGACATTTTTTTCTCAAATAAATCAATAATTAATAGTCATGTCATCAGTTTAAGCCACATTCTACATATGAAAAGAGGATAGATCAACTACTGATTGTTACCATGTTATCACTTATAAATCCCACCAGAAAAAAACAAAAACTCCCAAATGAATCCACAATTTCAAAAGCTTAACCCTTTTTTCAGCTAAGATCCTAAAAGATCACAATCTTTCAATTTCCTCTAACAAATTAAAGAATCTATTGACTATTTACCCGAAATTTTTATTCACCATTCAACCACAACTTATCACAAAACCGAAATTTTGGAAACGAATTGATGAGAGCGACTCAATCAGATGCCCGAAGCTGAAAGAAAAAAAGTGATCGTGTACCAGATGAATCATTATTGAATGCGCTGGTTGAGCTTTTCTTATCCTGCTCAGGGGGAGTGAAACAAGCCACCAGCGCCTCTGCCACGGAGCGGGCGGCGCTCTTGACTGGGTTCTTGCAGGAGGAAGAGGTGGTGGTAGCTGACTTGTGAGAAGAGGCAGAAGCGGAGGAAGAGAACGTGGTGGAAGTCCCCGAGTGAGACAGATTGGTGGGGATGCCGCCGGAACTCCTCCCTCGGCCACCGAACAGCGGGCTTCTCATTGTTAATTGTATGTACCCCTACCACGTTGTGCGAGAGAGAGAGAGAGAGAGAGAGAGAGAGATGGCGGGCAGTAGCCATGCAATTAAGTGCAAGTTGCTCAATTTCAACTGCTAAAGACAGTGACTTTGACTTTTATTTATCTCAATATTTTTGCAATTCAATTATTTAGGTGGGCTAATTTCAGCCACTTTCTTTTCTCCCCTTAATAATAATATGATTTTCTTGAAATGGTAATGATAATATTCAAATTATATCTGATTTTATTTTCTAAATTTATTTTCAATTATACTAAAAAAAAAAAAAAATACCGAGTTATCAATGATCAATGCATTAATCTACTAACTGACACTGAAATTTTATAAATAAATTTAAAATTAAATTTACCAATCGATATTGAGACTCCACAAAATATCATATAAGAACCCTACCGGATGTGGGGGCATTTATATCACATTTTATATCAATCTGTTAATTATATTGATATATTTATCGAATCAATATATTTACTCAACTTTTTATATAAATATAATAATATAATTACTACTTTTAAAAAAAATACAAGTTGAATTTTCTCATTTTCAAACTTTATAATAGTCGAATAAAAAATACACAAAATTCTTGAAAATGAAATCTTGATATATTTTTATTAATAATCAATTAAAGAATATTTTTGACTCCGAAAGTTCAAAGTCTTTTTTTTTAATCTAAAATTATCCGTATTTTCTTCGAATAAAAGCCGAATACCAAAAAATACGGTTCCTATTATTTAATGGGGCATATATTATAGTATAGTATAATATATAATATACGATTGAATTAAGTTGTTCCAGCTGGTTTTTTTGTATATTATGAAATAAACTTAGGTTGACTAAACTATATACTATATTCCAATAAATGCAAAATATGAGACGACCCCCTGCCCAAATTTCAAACCTTAGCTGCCTCGTATTTTCCATGTGTCCGATATAAAAATCTACAATATCATTTAATTATATGCTAATGATAATCAAAGTTAATACTAAGATCAATTAATTATTCAAGGACATTCTATTAAGAAAAATTCAAATTTATATTTTGGCCTGACCGGAATTAATCATTATTGCATTTCGTAATTTAATTTATTTACACTTATAAAAAAATATTATCAATTATACAATAAATATAATAATATTTCTAGCATGCTACGTAATTAAATTTTCTTTGGGTGAAAATATTGCGTGGATTGCTTACCTTTGAGGATACTTTTTGGTTTGTGACATGAAGTAATTATAACTCTAATGAACTAATGTACTATTTACCGTAACAAGAATCATATGTCCAAATCGATAATAATTATGATAATTAAAAATCACTAAACAATATTCATCATCATTAAAGTTTGGTATAATACTTGTGCACTACTTCAAGCGGGTGGATTGTAATTTTTATTTTTTTATTAAATGCAAGCAGACATCTCACATTACTAGTAAACGAAAAGTTTTAATTACTTATAAAGCATAATGATTCATTTCAAGTGATTTTTTTTTATTTTTTATTTTTATGATAAAGTTATAAAGCTCGTATAAAATTAGGAGCCCGCGTGTAATCAGACGTTGAATGTGTTGCAGGCCACATTATTGTCTATCTCAGCTGCGTATGAGTTCTACAATTCATGGACTTAATGCAATTTACCCTCATGTGATATGATAAATGAGTAAATTACCCTCTTATGATAAAAGAATAGTAATTACCTCCCTATGCTTTTGAAAATGAAGCCAAGGAGATAAATTGGCTCAATTTAAAAAACACAGAAAGGTAAATTGTTAACTTCTTTTTATGAGGGATAATTTGCTCATTTGCAATATCACTGCCGTTGAAAAAAATGCACTTTGCTAGAGAAAGGATTTTGCAATTTATAAGTGAATCAAATTCTTCATTTGTGACCAATATAAATCGCTTATTTATTCAATTCATTTATTAAAGAAAAAATTGTAATTTTTGTTTCCCTTGAATCAGCTATAAGTCCAAATTTTGACATTTGACTTGAGACTTATTACATCAATTCATATTCCAAAAAATCTAAACTTTGGATACAACATTGGATGTCTGGATCTTACATATTTTATTTTATTGGATCTTACATGTTGGAATATACGAAAATTGTATGCGTCTCATTGTTGCTATTGATGTATGTAACGGGAAGCTAAAGCATTACCGTGTTAGTATCTCATTGCTCACTCTGTACTCTATAGACATGAAGCTGTTAACAATCTCTCATCAAGCTGAATTGAACAAGTTATCTTGTTAATTAGCCCTCAAGAACAAGTTACCCTTGTTTCCCCTTTTGCTTGCTCCTCTCATATCCTTTCAGATCTTCATAATGTCGTACGTCATGGCCCTAGGACGACCATGGTTGATGGAAGACAGAAATTGCGGTTGAAGCCATACTCTCAATACATTCTTACCTCCCAATTCTGATGAAAAATATTGTAATACTATTCATGAAAAATACATCAGAGACGTCGTTGTTAGTCTGGCCATGTTGGCATCGACGGTCACAAAACGATGCAGAAGGTACCAACCTCTTTCTTTTATCTATAAGAGACGTCTTCAATAGATATTGAAAGACTATGATTTTCTACAATATGCTAATAATTGAAAATAAATTTTTGTATTCTCAAACAATATCATAATTTGTAAAAATTGAAATGTACATAATTGTCTCCCATTCCACCATGTACATATAGATTTTCCTTTTGTTTTGTTTCAATTGGTTAAAGTTGTTAAAGAATGGTGCAATCTACCGCACGAGGCACGTTGCTCAATTTGGTCAAATGCGTACCAATTCCCAGTACATTACTGCCCCATGATCTTCACTTGACCAAAAGTCACAATTATTAATCTATTTTCTTGTTCTGTTGATTGATTATCCCTATGTCAAGACACAAGTCCAAACTGGTGTAATGGGAATTCAAGAATCCAAGATCATCTGTCTGCCACGACACCCTCCCTCCAGATTTTATTACTCGATGCCCCTCTCTTTTCACCAAAGTAACCTCGTTAAGAACCGAACTGCCCCTCACGAATAGAAGGATGTTTACGTAATTTCAAGAACTTGACATTTGTTCATAGTCTTGTCCGTTAGCGACAGCTTTTTCAGATAATCAAGATTTCCAAGAAAGTAATAAAATAAAATATATCATTAAAATAAAATAAAATCCATTATCACTAGTTCTTCTGCACCTAACCTCTGCAACTTCAAAGAACAAACAGCACTCACTCTCTCTCCATTTCTTCACTAGAGTAATGTTCTTGTTTCAGGCTTTCAGCTACTAAAATAAAATGCTCGGTTTTCCATCAAAATGGCAATGGAGTTAACCCTCATATTTGCTGTAATTTCCATCTTTTCATCATATTTCCTTCCTCCGGTTGCTTCAGAACCGCTGATAAAACCCATAAGCCCGTGTACAAATTCAACGCATTTCTCCAAGAAAGTTCAGGATTTAGCCGAGTCAAGTGGAAAGGCACTCAAGGGTAGCGTAAAGTTGGAATCTTTGCAGCAATCGCAGGTAGTTCTGAGGGGGAACACCACGATTACAAGTGCGAACAAGACTTTTAGGCTGGGATTTTTCGCCCCAAATGATGAATTCAAGTGGTATTTGGGCATTTGGTACGCTTCCATCCCCATTCCCACATATGTTTGGGTTGCGAACCGTGAGAAGCCCATCAAGAATTTGTTGTCAGCAAGCGCAGAGATCACTGAGGATGGGAAGTTAGCTGTTATAGACCAAGATTCAAGAACCCTTATGTGGGAGACAAGCAATGTTGAGAAAGCAAGTGAGTTGAGGCTTTTAGAGCAGGGAAATTTGGTGCTTTTGAGCAGTGATGGGAGAATTGTGTGGCGAAGCTTTGATTTTCCAACTGATACATGGCTTCCAGGCATGAACCTGACGGCTGAGCAAAGACTGACTTCTTGGAAGAGCTCCATTGATCCAGCTCCTGGAAGGTATTCCCTGAGGTTAAATCCTCCTGATTATGGTGAGATTGCTCTATATTACAGCAATGGTGGTAGTGTTGATATGATTAATTCGCATACATATTGGACTACTGGTAACTGGAGTGGAAATGCGTTTGCTGGGGTTCCTGAAATGACCATTCCTTACATATATAGGTTTGATTTCATAGATCCGTTTACACCATTGGCAACTTTTGGGTACACAGAGGTCCCATTAGAAAGTGGTATAAAGCCTCCCTTGACGAGGTTTGTCCTGGACCACATGGGCCAGCTGAAGCAATTCACATGGTCCCAACAAAGTGAAGTGTGGAACACATTTTGGTCGCAGCCTGAAAATGTATGTAGAGTATATGCATTATGTGGAAATTTGGGGTTCTGCAATGGTAAACCGTTCATTCCATGTGAGTGCTTCAATGGTTTTAGGCCTATTGACAGTGTTTCTTGGGGTAAGGAAGATTTTTCTGAGGGTTGTTGGCGTCAGGGTGGTGAGACTTGTAATGAGGATGATAAATTTGAGGAAGTTGGAGCAGTGAGCTATGACAGAACTACGGTTGTATCTTTCACTGGGGGTAGGAGTGAGTGCGAACGTGTGTGTCTGGGAAATTGTTCTTGCATTGGTTTATATCACAATCCAAATAATAACTTATGCAAGAATCTATACGGTTCGCTTTTAAACCTGCGTAATGTTACTTCTGATAGCACTATCCAGGATATGTTGTATGTGAGAGTGCAAACAACTGCAGGTGGCAAAAAGAAGAACAAGAAAACAACTTTCTTGGTCGGAATGATTTGTGGCATTCTTGTGATCCTGAGTGTGGGAACAATAAATTTGTTGTACTTAAGGAGGAGAAAGGTTAGCAGAAGAAAGGGGGACGAAGATAGCGTGTTAGTAACAAACCTAAGGGTTTTCTCTTATAAGGATCTCCATGCTGCGACCAGGGGATTCTCTGAGAAGCTTGGTCATGGAGGCTTTGGGGCTGTTTTTCGAGGGGTATTACCAGATTCTTCTGCCGTGGCTGTGAAAAGACTTGAAAGGCCTGGTGGTGGCGAAAAGGAATTTCGAGCAGAAGTGTGTACTATTGGAAATATCCAGCATGTTAACCTTGTCAGATTGAGAGGATTTTGTTCTGAAAATTCCCATCGTCTTCTGGTTTATGATTACATGCCAAATGGACCTCTTAGCATGTACTTAAGACATGGCAGTCAGAGTCTCAGTTGGGATGTCAGATTTCGTGTTGCTGTTGGAACAGCAAGAGGCATTGCTTATTTACATGAAGAGTGTCGAAACTGTATCATACATTGTGATATAAAGCCTGAGAATATCTTATTGGAAGAAGATTTCTCAGCAAAGGTCTCAGATTTTGGGTTGGCAAAGCTGATTGGCAGGGACTTTAGCAGGGTGCTTGCAACCATGAGGGGTACCTGGGGCTATGTTGCACCAGAGTGGATTTCTGGTGTTGCAATCACCACGAAAGCTGATGTATATAGCTATGGGATGACATTGTTGGAGTTAATAGGCGGTCGCCGGAATGTGGAGGGGCCACCTTCAGCTGGTGGAGGCGGAGAGGGTGAAACAGAGAAGTGGTTTTTCCCTCCCTGGGCAGCACGCCAAATAATTGAGGGAAATGTTGCAGCAGTGGTTGATGAGAGGCTTGGTAGCACGTATAATGAGGTGGAGGCAGCACGTGTTGGATTAGTTGCAGTTTGGTGTATTCAGGATGATGAATCTACAAGACCTACAATGGGAATGGTGGTGAAAATGTTGGAAGGAGTAGTTGAGGTGGCCGTTCCACCACCTCCGAAGCTGCTTCAAGCGCTAGTTTCTGGTGAGTCCTTTCAGGGAGTCGGGCCTGAATCCGGGAAAAGGGTACTACAGGAGGATAACAGCAGTTTTGATGATAACGTCTCGGTCTCCATAGATTCCAAGGATTCAAAATTGTCAATATAGCTTCAGTTTGTTTTGCTATCCATGTCGAAGTAACATACTTATACTAACAATTTTGAAGAGGTAAACGATGGTGCTCATTGCTTTACTCTTTGTTAATATAAGTTCAATTCCATTTTATTTCACAGCATCTTAATCATCTGCTATCTATTCAATGAAAATCAACCAAATAGGACTTTTACTTGCAGAAAATTCAACTCATCCTTTTCCACCGTTTCTTCCACTGAAATGAGGCCTACTCGCATATGATCCCATAGACTTCTTTTAAGGATTCAAATCTGACTAACACAGTGCAGGCTTTGATATAAACCATGAGGAAATCTTAATATTTAGTGCAAACAGTATTGTCCAAAGCCAGTTGTCCTCTTTCCTTCTTTATGGCTTTTTTTTTTTATTTTTTTTCTTTATGGCTTCTCTTTTCTATTTCGTTAACTTTAAACTGGGCACTGTATGCTGAAGCCATCCATCTTGTGTGCCTAGGATGTTGGCTAAATTTGCTTCAACGGTACTATTTGCATACCATGATTCATGAGGTGATATTTTTCCCTATAAGTTCCTGATGATGATGCATGGTAGTAGTTAAGCTGTTAAATCAAACGTGTTCTTCTATAGTTCGGACTTTCTTGTACTCATGCAAGCAACAGAATTACCTGCATCACAAAATCTGAATGTTTTTATTCGAACATAACCTTCTTTTTCTTGCTCCAAAGATGTAGGGATAAACAACAGATGCTCAGTGGTTTAAATTGGAGCATTGAAACCAGGACGAGTTTAACATCAATGGGATCTTTCAATTGCATACTAGAGTCGAAAGAATGAAGCAGAACAGAACAGATATTTTATCACACTGCTGCTATGTCGGTGCTGGGACGTGTTAACAAGAATTTTGCAAGATGTGCTCTGAATAGAGTATTTCGTGATGGTGTTTTAATTTACAAAATTCACGGGAGGCTGAAAACCGACCAGGAATAGCTGCCATTGCTGCTCGTAGTGATGTAAATTTCTCGTTTCGTTTGTAACAGCTGCCATTGTTGTTCATAGTGATGTAAATTTCTAGCTTCGTTTGTAACTCAACCATCTAACTAGATGAGGATTTGGGAACTGGGAATGGTTTTTATGGTTTTATGTATCGAGTAGTCTGGAAACTGATTTGTGGATAGATTATCTCGTTTGTAACTTTTTTGTTGATGTCAGCAAATTTTATGAATTTTATTAACTATGTATCTATCTGTTGGACGTAAACATACGTCAAGAAGATTAATGTAAATTTTGAAATTATAAAAAAATTATATATTTTCATCAAATTGAAAGACAACGTAATTATTCCTTAATCTTATGTTATCTTCAAATGTCGAGACCAAGTCATGTCTAAAAAAGGACCAGCCAACATTTGTCAGAAATTCCTGTTCTGTAGAGGGTATGATAACAGAAATCTTATAAATAGAAAACAAAAGGGAAACAGGGTCAAGAAATCTATGCACAGAAAACCAGATCTAGAGAGTTTAACAAGAAAGAAGAATATTTCCGACAACATTCAAAGATTGAGGGTGTTACAGAAAATGGAAGAGGAGGAGCATTGGACAGCAATGTCTCACCCTCTTCAATACCGTCATCAATGGTTGTCCTGGAAATGGAGAAATCATCATCTGATACCAAATCCTCGTCCAACAATGAGGCAATGCTCCACGAGGCACCCTCTGTCTTGTTGTTGGACGGTGATGCAGGGGACTATCCGCCAGTGCAAAGCTTTCAGGACGCACAAACTTTGTTACAGATAGAATCAGTAAAGTTATGGGCTATTGCAGCTCCCATTGCCTTCAACATTCTATGTAATTATGGCATCAACTCCTTCACCAGCATTTTTGTTGGACACATTGGAGATGTTGAGCTCTCTGCTGTTGCCATTTCTTTATCCGTCATTGCAAACTTATCGTTCGGCTTCTTGGTGAGTTATGACCGTTTTGAAGTTTTATCATCAAACAACGCACTTCAAGTACTATGTTTTGGACTTTCGTCAGTCCAAACACTCCCAAAAAGCATTTGTCTCTTGTTCTATATCAAGTTTTGTTGTCTTTGTTTCATGACAAGCTCAAAATCAATGTTCTAAAAGACGAAAGCACAACTGAAACGCAGTTGAAAACACAATAATCTTCAATTTGATTCTTATTTCATGCATGAGATCAAATTAATGCTCACAGTTTATTTGCTTGAATAACAGCTTGGCATGGCTAGTGCCCTGGAGACACTCTGTGGGCAGGCATTCGGAGCTGGAGAAATAAAAATGCTTGGAGTGTACATGCAAAGATCATGGATTATCCTTACAGCAGCCTGTATCTGCCTGTTGCCCCTCTACACCTATTCCACACCAGTGCTAAAGCTACTAGGCATACGGCACGACATAGCCGATCTAGCCGGAAAATTCTCTGTAAAAATCATCCCTCAGATGTTTTCTCTAGCCTTAAACTTTCCCACACAGAAATTCCTACAAGCTCAAAGCAAAGTGGTAATTCTAGCATGGGTTGGATTTGTGGCTCTAATCATCCACATCATTGTGCTATTTATGTTCATTAGAGTGTTCAAGTGGGGATTGGCTGGTGCAGCAGCGGCCTACGACATATCTGCATGGGGGATTGCTCTGGCTCAAATGGTGTACATTGTGGGTTGGTGCCAAGATAGCTGGACAGGTTTGTCTTGGCTCGCATTCAGAGAGATTTGGGCATTCTTGAGGCTTTCTATAGCTTCAGCCATCATGCTTTGCTTGGAGATTTGGTACTTCATGAGCATAATTGTTCTCACCGGCCATCTTGACAATCCGGTCCTGGCCGTAGGATCCCTTTCTATCTGGTAAGCCATCTTCGTCTCAGTTCCATGTCCGTGGTTGGTTTGAGTTATTCAATTAGCATAAGCTAGGAAAAGAACATATATGGTCACCCATATAACTAAAGTTGCCGTAAAATATTGCAAAATTACAATTTTACCCCTAACAATAAAATGCATGCCACAGTACAACATTGGTTCAGGCTACATGATTCATGCTTCAGCAGTTTTGATTTCTTGGTACCTGATTTCCCAACATGTTATGTTTGATATCTTACTGATTTGCTTTCAGCATGAACCTGAATGGATGGGAAGGAATGATATTCATAGGTGTGAATGCAGCAATAAGGTAATTAAAAGAAACACCTTCTAATCCCTTCTTCAGACACTAGTTCTTCACCACCCTGGTTTTTCCTTTCAGCGTTCGCGTATCCAATGAGCTTGGATCGGGACACCCGAGGGCTGCCAAGTGCTCTGTTTTTGGGCTTTGTAT
>NC_026145.1:17834635-17845691 GCF_000512975.1 Sesamum indicum | reverse complement strand
TCATAGCCATAATGGCAACAAAGAATCATTTTGCGGCCCTTTTCACCAGCAGTGAGCAAATGCAGAAGGCAGTTTCCAATTTGGCCTATCTTCTTGCAGTAACCATGGTTCTCAACAGTGTTCAACCAGTTATATCAGGTACGTTTCTGACAATGCCAACACTTACAAATTAAAGGGTCATCCTAAGACTTAACATCTTGGGATTTGAACAAGTCCCTCCTGCTTAATCATAGTTGGGAAACAATTGCAGGTGTTGCTGTTGGAGGAGGATGGCAGGGGCTGGTGGCTTATATCAATCTAACTTGTTATTACATCATAGGTCTCCCTGTTGGATTCTTGCTTGGTTACAAGACTAGACTGGGTGTTCAGGTAGCCTCTGCATTCGGCAAAATCCTTTTCAGATTGTTTCGATTTCGTCAGCGTTTTCTTGTTATCTTGAATTATTGTTTAGCATGTGTTTCCTTGGTATTCTGATTCATGTGTTCTTGATGTGTTTGCTTGTAGGGGATATGGATGGGCATGATATTTGGGACTTTTCTGCAAACTGTAATTCTTTTGATCATTGTGTGGAAGACAAACTGGAATAAGGAGGTAATGATTGTAACTTGGTCATTTTCTGTTTTATTCCTCTGATTCAGAAAAAATACTAAGCAACTTGAATCAAACAAAAATATAGACGAGGAGTAATTGCATCTACAACCCTGAATTTTGGTTAAATTACAAAACGAACTGTATTACTACAATCGGGTGTAATAAGAAAATGAATAAACAGAGATGTTGATGCAATTATACAAATATAATATGAACTTTCTGCAATTTAACCATAGTTTAGGGGTCTCTATGCTATTTTCCCAAACATCTTTTTTGCTGCAGAAAACATTCTTATACTTGATGATTGCAGGTTGCAGAAGCATCAGAAAGAATGCGGAGATGGGGTGGACAATCTGTAGATTAGGAGGGATGTAAGAATCACTTGCTATTCTTGGGTAGCTAGGGTTTATATGATTGTGCAATTGCATCCTAAATCCATCACCTACACTCTATACCATTTGCATGACACCAATTTTGCCTAATCTAATTCACCAAAGTCTATTTATTCATGTGTGACCTAACTCCTCTTCTTTTTATTTATCATATCAAATTGCTAATATTCTATTTGCTAAGTATTAGATTATATCTAACGGTCTGGTGGATGTGATAGTAATTATTCTTACGAGCAGAAGTCAATGCATTGATATGTGAACTATGTTGATAGGCAACATTTAAGCTATTGTTGAACTTTAATGACGACATTTGAATTTCACCTGACAAGTAATGAAAATTTAAAAATTTTTAAAAAAAAGTGTTTAGTTTTTGCCCACATTCAATAAAGTTGGTGAATCTTTAGTGCTGATAACGTCAATTTTTTTGGGCCCACACTGTCATGGTGCGCTGCTTTTTTCAATAGAAAAATCAAAATCTTTGCCCCATTAAGAAATATGTTGGTGTGAGCATTAATTTTATCTTGTCAGAAAAATCAAAACGCAAATAAATTATCACAAATAGAAATATTTGGGTTAAAATATCAAAATGGCTACAATTTCTATTCTATCCTTTGATTCTTCTCTTCAAAAATATATTTGACAAATTCAAAAGATAATCTCCACATAGATCTCATTTGAATTTGAATTTCTATAACGTTAATTCGAAAGCTCATGCCTATAATCCTAAATTAAACGATATAGTCTTAATTTATGATTTGATGATTTGAAAGTAGGTTTGGCACCTGGATCTTTTTGAGATGATATTTGAATATTTATGACATTAGTTCGAGGGATTAGCGCCTGTAATCCCGAATTAAATGTTGTAATTTGTGGTGCACCTTTGATGAAAGAGTCGATCTCTGCCTTGAGCTGCATAGAGAGAATTATTTGCCTTCTTTCCTTGTTTTGCTTTTCATTCTCTATCTCTGTGTGTTTGAATGAGGTTCAAGGATCCCTTTATATAAGTGTTAAATAGATAGAGTTGAACATCTTTTGTATTATTTCTTTACAATTTAATTTGAAAAGATAAATACATCATAATTTTAAAAGTTTGAATATATATGACAAGTAAATATGGTGTTTAATGTTTATAATGAGGAGATGGTTCACATAATAAGGGTTTTGTTGCAATGATAAAATTGAGGTGCAAGAAGTAGAGATCCTCAATTTGATTTCTCTTTCACTAATTTTAGATGGATTTTGTAATCTTCTGTTTTAGAGTAAATATTTCATTTATTAAAAATGAAATCAAATTATTGACCAATAACATTGTGAATGTTAATGAAAATATATTTTTCTTTTATATGGAATGTGAAAATATAAAAATTAAGCCACTTTTATACACAAAAATACCAAATAATAAGCATCAAGTCAATAATTAAATATATATTGATTTATTAATTTTAAATTTGATGCATCTAAAAAATAATTATTATAAATGATTGTGGGCCCACAAAACCAATTGAAAACCCTTGGGGGTGTCCTAAGGACACATCATTTGACCTAGCAAATTATTATTTTCCCCCCAAAATACCCTCATTCCAACCCAATACTAACTCAATACCCAAGTCAAATTAATCATGGTTAAACAATAATTCCAACTATATATATATATATAAGTAATCCCCCATTCACCCCTTATACAAACCCTTGAAACCCCATCTTCTTCAATATTTCATTTGCCCCCAACATCTCTTCCATTTGCCCCCAAACAACCCCTCCCCCCCCCACCCCCTAATCCTAAGAGTGAAGTGGTGGTTTTGAAAACAAAAGTTGAAAATATATATGCAATAAAGGTCAAGAATTGAAGAAAAGAGGAGAGTCATCTCAGCCCTCATAGCACCCACCCTTTGGCCTACTTCTGAAAATTCAATTACTGGTACGTCTCTCTCTTTTCCCAATGACCCCTCCAAACAAATTCTTGATTTATTTTTGGGTTTTGTCCAACACAAAGTACCTGTTTCTGTACAAATATTGAAAAAAAAACCCGTCTTTCTCTCCTTCTCTCTCTATTTCTCTCTCACTATGGTCTAGAGAGAGAAAAGAGCGGGACTTGAAAATCTTTTTTCTTTCTCATGGGGTCTCAAGATTTTTTTTCATCCAAGTAGTATTCGACATCAACTTTCGTCCCGCCAAAAACCCACCTGAATATCACTGCCCTTTTGCTATAATCGCATCGTGAAGGTCCAAAACTCTCATCTCTTTGCTCTTCGGAGTTTACGCACACCTGCACATTCATTATCTGTTTCGTTTCTTGATGTGCTGTGTTATGTATGTATACAGTGTGAAATGAGTATGGTTTGTTTCTAGGGTCTGAAAAATATACAAAACGATGGCAGGATGGTTGAAGAGAGAGAATGAGTCTAGCGTAGAAGAAAGCTTGGGTGCTCCTCAGAAAACCGAGGTTTGTTCCGATTCTGAAAACGAAAACAATAGCGATAAGAAGCTTAAGTCCTTGTTCGATGAGTTTCTCGTGGTTTTCTTGAAAGAAGTTTCCGGCATTTCTTGTTTTAGGCCACTGCCACCGCTGATTGGTGAAGGGGAGGAAGTTGATTTGTTTAAGCTTCACGTTGTTGTAAGAAAGAGAGGTGGATATCGTGGTGTATCAGAGAACGGGTTGTGGAGTTTAGTGGCAAAAGATTGTGGATTCGAATTGAGAACTGGGGCGGCTCTGAAGTTGGTTTATGTTAAGTATTTGGATACATTGGACAGATGGTTGAGGAAGGCTGTTAAGGATCAACAGAGGGCCGAGACTGGTGCCCAAGAAACTTATCTTGGTTTCAGTGGGCTTTTGATGGAGTTGGAGTCGGATTTGAAGGTGTTTATGCCGGATAAAATCAAGAAAGGTGAGAAGTTTGTGGAATACAAGAAGAGTGCATTGGGAAGTGGTGGCGAGGATTTTGTGGAATTAAATATGGATGTTAAGAGTGTTGATAAGAAGTCAAGTAGAGAAAACAGAGAAGGTAATGTAAATGCTGATGAGAAACAATGTGTCGAAAAAGGTGGCTGCGTTATTGATCCGGCAACCGAGGATGACCCTGTCAGTCGGAAAAGGAAGCGCGAATGCTATATGAGCATGCTGAATTGGATTAGAGAAGTTGCAAGAGATCCTTGTGATCCTGCTATTGGGCTGTTACCTGAAAGGCATAAGTGGAAGTATTATGGGAGTGAACTGCAGTGGAAGCAGATTCTCATGGTTCGAGAGGAAATGCTTTTGAAAAGGAATGTTGATACAAGTCCTCAACAGTCAGTTTGGCAGGTGTGGATTATATTTCTGTCATGCTTGAAAGCAAATATATTAAATATGATACTATTTTCTGTTATAGTCCCTTTGAGATCTTTGAAGTTTATTCTGTACTTTCTTGTCTTCAGTAAGTACTGGGTGAATATTAAACAAAGGCTACAGACATGGAGCATAAGCAGATATCCAAAATTCCATGAATAACCTAATGACTTGCCTTCATTTTGTTTACTCTTTTTATGTTTGTGGGTTGAGAGTCTTTTATATGGTGTGGTTCTTACATTTTATGTACTGTATCATGGTTCCCCCTTTTAGTTATATATGATGCAATTGTGTTGTTTTCTTTTTCCAGTTTCCAACTTTGGAAATCAATCTTTCTGACGTTATTCCATGTGAACAGTAAATGGGTTCTTGACATGCAAAATAAACGGGCACTATCTTTTGGTTGTTTATAATCGTTTTGCCATTGCCATCAGCTTACAATTCAGGTACTGAACAGTGGATTACTTTTGCTATCGGAGATGCTATAGTTTCAAGCCAAGGGCATGATAAGAGGAAGCCCCAGTGTGGGTTGTCCGCACAAATTTTTGCCTTTCAATAATTTTGTTAGTGTGGTTTTTTTCTGTGCTTGAAAGAGTAATAGAACTCAATTTGGAAGATGAAGTATTTTCACTGACGCCATAACAACTAACTTGTGGTCCATGGTAAAACTGCTAACGAATGAAAAGTAAAGATTTTACCCGTATCATGGTCACGAGATAGAGAAATTTATGGTCAATTTTTGGGTTTTAGAAATTATCTTTCGATAGAATGGATCTCTATAATATAGCTGAGGCATGTAGGTGGTCTACTGTTTTTGCTAATATTGAAGGAGGTTTAAAAGTATGTGATTTATTTTCAACGGGGAATGTGGTGGGTTTCCTAGAGGCTCAAGCAAGTATGACCTGGTCAAAGTTTTAACAACTGAAATAGAAGATACATCCTTTCAATGACAATATTTTCGTGGCTTATATATAGTAATATCACAGCTTATGTGGAAGCCTATAACTCAGTTCAAGATTGTTATGTGTCGGCAGCCACATGACTATTTTGTGGCATTGACTAGTTTGACTGGCCTTGAGCATTCCTGTTATCAATCGTTGATCATCTCATCTAGTGAGCTAGTTATATTTTGCCCTTGCTCTCCTTGTTTTATTATTATTTTTACTTTAATAAAGATGAGCAGATTAATAATACTATGCTGGTAAAGTGCATAAATGCCCTTTTGAAGTTTCATGAATTTTGATGATCTTATTTACGAATAAAGAAATGAATAGAAAGTAACCGGGCTTGCTATCATATAAGAATTGCCTGAAGCCCTTTGAGGTGTTCGAGTTGACATTTTATGCTTTATTGAATACTTTTATGTTATTATATCACTGCAAATTCTCTGTAGCATGGAGGGCAGCGCTTCCATAATATGCACGAGGAGGAAGCTAAATAATTCAACAAGTACACTAGATTTCCTTGAATCTCTTGAAACTTAAGCTATCAAGAATAAGAAAAAAAAATCCTAATTTACTCTTTTATAGTTATATTAGCTATTGAAATTCAGAAAATAAATAGGATGGGACCATGTTTTGTTCTCTAATTATATGCAAGCACTACTAATAAGTTACTTTTGCTGCATTTGCTGCAAGCTTCCTTTATTCTAAAAGTCTAAAGTGAATAATTTGCATTAGCCTGCATTCTATTTTATCTAGCCAAGAATGTTATAGGAACTATAGTTGTAGTTAGCATAGTTCTTTGGTAGCGGCAACCCTAAATGCATGGCTTATTACTTCACTGGCTAGCTAGAGTGGTATTTACATTCTTTACTGTGTTAATGTATCATCTTTCACTTTGGAATCAAACTTGTCTTGGACTATATCTCAGAATCCCTTTGATCCAAACAGTTCTCTTACCTTGCAGAAGAAGCAAAAGATGCACCCAAGCCTGTATGATAATTATCAATGCAGTTCCGAGAGGTTGAGATGCAGCCAGCGGCTCCTTTCTGCCAAGGATCCTTCTCGCAAGGCACGGGAACGACTTAATCTCGAGTCATCTTCCTCAGATTGCGAGAGTGATGATGATTCAGCTGATAAACCATCTGATCCAACAGCTAATTCTGCTGGTTTTTGGGGCAAGCATCGCCAGAAGCGAATTCCCATAGGTACACCTTTTCAAGCAGATTTGCCAGAGTTCTGTGCAGCTGATTATGAAAGTGATTCTAAATGGTTGGGTACCAAAATCTGGCCACTGGATAAAGGAGCACAGAAGAAAAGCTTGATTGAAAGGGATCGTATTGGAAAGGGAAGACAAGAAATTTGTGGCTGTCAGTTTCCCGGCTCTCCTGAATGTGTGAGATTCCATGTTCGGGAGAAGCGGAGGAAAGTAAAGCTTGAACTGGACTCTGCTTTTTACAGGTGGAAATTTGATGGCATGGGGGAGGATGTTGCACTCTCCTGGACAAAAGAAGATGAGAAGAAATTCCAGGAAATAGTGGAGTCAAACCGTTTATCATTGGAAAAATATTTCTGGGATGAACTTTTCAAGTTTTTTCCTAACAAAGGCAGGGAGGTTCTGGTGAGCTACTACTTCAATGTTTTTCTCCTCCGGCGCAGAGGGCAGCAGAATAGAAGCAGCACAAGCAAGATTGACAGTGACGATGAGGAGTCTGAATTCGGACCAATCGCCAATAAGTTTGGTCAAATTGCTGCTAAATCTCCAGGCTCCATCTTTTGTTCCCCAAAGAAATCTCATTCGAATAGCAGATAGCTTTTCAAAGACTTGTTACAGTGTTGTTAGATGATGTAAATCTGCAGCAGTTTTTTGGTCGAAAGAATGTTGTTTTTTTGGCTGTCACCATCAACAATCAACTTTTTGATGCCATCTGCAGCCGTATATCTGATGACTATAAATACATCTAGCCTGGCGATGCATAGGAACATAGTCACAAGGTTAGTGCAACTCTTGAGCTGATCAGCTCCCATTTTGTTCTTTTTGTATGTCAGTCTTTCTCAAATATCAACTTATTATGAATATCAACAACTATTTTTTGGTAAACTTTTCCCTCCTTATCATTATCACTGTGGGCAGTTATCTTTAGCTTTCTTCCTTTCACTAGTTAGCTCATGCTCTCGCTTATTATGCATATATCGGTAACCCCCATTCATCGACTTCACTTTGCATGCACGGGATTCAATTAACCTCTTGTGCTATAACTGGAAAATCTACATAGCCTATTGTTTTCAACTTGTTAAGTTGATGCTTTCCCAAACAGAGTTCTCAATTCTTCTGGTCAACATTTATGGCTGCTGCAAACACCTTTTACAAGCTTTGCTTGGACCGACTGCTTTCTCTTTTCTCATTTTAACTGTCTAGCAACTTTGGCAGAACATAATTTACATTCAACAGTTCAAACTTGTGTATAGTTAGCATACACTTGGTTTCCACATCGTGTTTTTTGTACTTGCTAGTCTATTTTGTTCGAGCCTGGCTGAGGAAGAGTTACGGCCCTTACCGGGCATAAAAACGGAAAAAATGCTACTCTTGATTTTGACTAAATCTTTTTCTAGTTTTGGGATCAAACTAAAATTGGTAACAACTAAAAGTAGTAACTTTGAGACCCCATGTAAGATGTAGGACCACAAACACATTGTTAGCCTACATGTTCTGTTCGAGATCTTGATGTAAAGGCTGCCCTACTTTCACAAACAATGTTCCATGTTCAAAAGCTATCCCTTCTTCCACATGTTGTAATAATAAAGCACTAATAATTGTTGGTAGTTGGTTGCAATTTAGAACTTGGAATGTTTCTACCATATTGTCTCATAATGTATGTGGGCTATATTTTGTTCAGTAACAAAATGATCTTTTTAATATCAACTTGTATTTATGTATGAGTATAAACATATAAATCCAATATAACTATTATTAGGGGTAAATTACAATTACATTCCTTAAAATTTGACATAATTATGAATATTTCCTCATTTGAAAAACTACAAATACTCCCCCTAATATTTGATGAAATTATGTAATCTTTTGATGGAAGTATGAAATTGTTAACTTTGCCCTACTATGTACATTTTTTTTAAAAAATAAAAATTTATAAAAAAATTGAATGGGGTGAATGAAAATTTTTTATAAATTATAAAAAGAAAATATCTACTTAGTCCATATTTTTTTTTAAAAAACATAAAAGTATAGTTTTTAATTCATAAGGGACATTTTGGTCCGTTCATAAAAGTAGATGGAAATCTATTGGAGACTAACGGATTAGGCTAAATGTTAGACTCCCTTAAAATTAGGAGATATTGGTAATTTTTTAAACAATGAGAGAGTATTTATAATTATATCAAACTTTAGGAGAGATTGTAATTTATTCTATTATTAAATATTCACACTACATTTATCGACGTTCATTTACTCTATTAAAATATGAAAAAAATAATGACAATGTACAAGTCTCACATCATTATTGTTGTTATTATAATTATATTTATAATACATGATGATGCAAATTGTTACCTAGAGATGTTGATGGAGATTAATAATATAAACAATTTTCGGTGCATTATTTTATTTTATTTTCAAATCCTCTTTTTGATCCCATCAAGATTATAAAAGTCTATGGAAAGACAAATATGGCATCCTTCAAATTTTTGACTATTTATTGAAAGAATTAATAAATCATAAGTTATTTTCACTAAAAGTTGTGTTGGCTGCCCACTTTTTCAATTGATTTGATGTAAGATCAGTTCATGACTGTAATTAAGATTCTTTTAACCTTAGACAAGTCTATTACACGCTTTTAATTATTTTATTAATTAATGATCAATTAACCATAAAAGTTGTCACCTTTTTCAATCATTTATTATTATTATTATTTTATTCTCCTTACCTTCACTCACATTTCATTTCATTATAATAAAGAAAAGTTATGTTAATTAGCTATCTTTACACACACACACAAACACAAACACTTACACATATGTATGTGATGACGAGTATTTACTATTATATAAATTTTAATTCTGACAATTCTAAGGAGATGATGTTTTATGCTTCAACTAAATGAATAACACTTCACTAAGAAATATTTGATAAAAATAAGAAAATGTACATCACGTTGAAAAGTACAACTTTTCTCTCAAAATACTAAAAACAATATGAAGTGGGATTTCAATTTCCGATAATGTTTCTAAACCAAAAGAAATCAACAACAAATTCATGAAAAGAAAGCTATATAGATCAAACTTTCTCAGGTAACTTTGACAACTTAAAAAGCAAAGCTCATGAAAGAGTTGGAAGGGCGATTTAGGGGTAGAGGTAACACAAAAAGCCCATAACAATTGCTTCTCGTTAAAGTTGTAACATAATTTTATAAATATTACTTGAAATGGACAAATATTATTAGCTACCTATATTAAGCTCAATTTGCACAAAACTTACTATTATTCTTCTCCCTTCATATGAATGAATGCATGCTTTACTTTGTGTTTGGTGTTTGAAAAATGGAATTTTCTTGGATGAGTAAAGAAGAGAATAATAAAAATGTTGGAAAGTGGGGTTGTCTCTTTGATGAATGTGAAGCTTCCCCACTATTCAAGTTAACTCTATCTCCTATATATATATATATAAATATATGTCTGTAGTTGCCTAGACTTTAAAGGTATGATTAATTTTATGATGACAAACACTATAAATTTCCAATATCTTAATAAGATTCCACACCACCTTATCTTGGCTTGTTTCAAGTTCAAATGAGACATTGAAAGAGAAGAGAAGAACGAGATATCTTTTGTATTTTCTTTATGTTTTATTAAAGAAGAAACAAATTGGTATGAAAGAAATGGTGATTGTGAATGAAGTGTACGTATGTTGTAGGATTTGGTAAAGGAATGTAATGGCAAATAGTTAGGACAAGGAATCTTGAAAATGGAAAGCGCAGTAGATTAACATAGTGTGTTATGATGTAGGTGTCTAATCATCGACATCATCATCATAAAATGTTACTTCACACGCGCACACACATCTACATATCCTCTTCTTTTTCTATCTCCATTCCATTGTCCCATCGTCGATAGAGTTGAACAAGTAGCTCAATTCTTGATTTCCTTCTCCTTGGCCGCTTTTCTTTCTTCTCTGGAAAAACGACCAAGCCCAGAAATTTTCCAGTGGAAATTAACTATGTCTTCTCCAAGCAAGAGGCGTGAGATGGACTTAATGAAACTGTAAATTCTCTCTCTTTTTTTCTTTTCTGGGTGTGCTTGTGATTTCCTGAGTTGTTTTTTCGAAGATTTGTTTACTGAAATCGTGTTGGGTTCTTGAAATAGGATGATGAGTGATTACAAGGTGGAGATGATCAATGATGGCATGCAGGAGTTTTATGTGCATTTCCATGGACCCACTGATAGTATAATTCCCAAACCCACTTCCCGATTTTTGATCTTCATGTGACTTACTTAAGTGAAGATTCTTTAGCTCTGTGTTTGATCGTTGGTTTCTCTTAATCAGATTATTTTGACTGATCAGCGGTTTTCAAGTTATTGTGTGCGTCTTCTGGAGATATGGTTGCCCAACATGATTATGTGTAGAATTCTTGTTTTTCATATGGAAAAGAGAGTCTTGTTTGGTTGTAATATATGATTTGAGGTTGAACTGTCCTTTATGATTTTGCTTCCTTATATGGTAAAAATCACGGTTTTTAGTTAAGGGTTTTGATCAAATCCCATTCTGGATACTTAGATAAGTATGGAGCTCTCTTTCG